>NW_003546304.1:321926-343407 GCF_000090795.2 Amphimedon queenslandica | reverse complement strand
TCAATAAGAGGAACCATCTACATGTAAGCAGAAGGAATTAGATGAAGTTCAAGTTATACACTTCTTTTCCTTGTTAGTGTGTCACTTACCATTCTCATTTTCTTAGCTGAAAATGTAGGGCTAGTTATTGGCCTCACCCTCTTCCAATTTTTCTTATCCATAAGTAAAAGGCCAGTAGCTATATTGGCCTTTTTTCTTAACACATAGAAGAAACCAGAATCCTCTTTCTATGAATGAGAAAATACAGTCTATTGCACTAGCAACATTCCATTAATCTCATAAGCAGCTTATAAACAATACATAAAATGAATGCAATATTATGACAATAGAACTTAGCCATAGAAAAATATGAATACTTACTCTTCTCTCAGTAAAGTTATCAAACTGTTTAATTGTGATTTCTTTCAACATTTCGAGATCAAGAACGACAATAAAAGCTTTGGCACCAAAATAATACCTACAAATTTAATAATAATAGTAAAGTTTTATGGGAAATGAAGTAGAGAACATAAAGGAAACCAATCCTGAGGGAATGTCAAGAAAAGAACTGGCACCAACAAGCAGAATAAACACATACATATATGTCATCAATTAATTACAGGAGAGAGGGGGGGCATAGCAAGATGAGCATGGTTATAGACAGATCAAACAATATGACGCTAGGCCAGCATATCATCAATTTTTAATCAAAAGCGTGGGTAATTTGACCTTTTGACAAATTAAATTCTATTCCAGCATCAACATAATGTCAGGTCTAGTGTAATATTATAAACCCTTTGATGCACTTTAATTACGTCAAACAAAGAATGGCTGATAAAAAAATTTTGGCTGCCTGTTAAACGAATTATCTGATGGGTACTTACCCAAATACTTTGCCATGTATTCTCATCCATTTCTCTACTGCAACTGTGTCAGTCTATCATGCAGGGAAAAACATAATTTATTAGTTTTACTGCCTTGGTGGCCTTACCAGCTTAAATATGTCCAAACTATTTCCAAAGAAAGGTACAGTTGGAGGAGAAGTCAAACCAACCTTCTTAAACACTTGATACGGGGCATAAGCAAACCTATGATGAAACACAACCTGAATAACACAAAATGGCTCGCAATTGATGAGCCTTACTTGTACCAAAGGGTAAAAACTAAGAGCAGGGCCCCTCCAAAAATATAAGCAAAGAACATCTTTAATACCTAATTGCCTAGCCTACTATCGTCACGTGAATTCAAGAAACATAGAGATAATTTTGTTATCATAACCTTGTAAAATTGTACATAAATTAATAATAATTATTAAGGAAATTTTCTTTCTCCTTTACCAAACTCTATGACATAAAAGCATCAATTCATTATAAGTATAATTATAACAATATAAAAAGAGACAACAACAACAACAACAACAATAATAGCGCTATTCTGAAAACCAGGTACCAGTGATGGGACATATGTTCTTGTTACGGCCGCACTTAATGTGTGTGACGATTCCATTCGGATACCTCACAAAAGCCGACGGCTCAATGAATGGAGACTGACAAACAGGACATACTCTAGCATTAAAAAATACTAAAAGGACACTAGGATAATAAAAAATACCTTCTCTCTGTGATTTTAACCGGGCCGTCTTGAATCTTTATTAACTCGTACCTTGTCTATAGACAAGAAAAATAATATGATCCATTATTATTTTAAAAACTAACTTCTAAATTTTCTGCCTTTGCCAAATTCTGCTCAATTTTGCAAGAGCGTGATGCATTGGTAGTGCTTCGTATACTCCGGACTAAGAAATCCTCAACAGTACTGATCTCCCACTGTGATGGCAACAGCTCTAGGACCTACTCAAAACAAAACATAATTATTCTATTCAAAGTCTCCCTCTCTCTTTTAAACCTTAGCAGCATCAAACTCTCCTCCATGAGTGTTAAGTAGTTTTAGTGCTTGCTTGATAACAGGGCTTTTGGAGCTATCATCAATTATTACTTATGAAACGTATTAACAAGTAAATGAGATTATTACCTGTCATTTGGTCTAAGATATGCAGTAAGTAGCGCTTGATATATTCTCTGACGTGTTTGCCTGTTGCATCCCTAGACCAATAATCAATAGTATACTACATTAAGTACATAAGTAGGTTACCTTTGAATAGATGGAGCAGTATCTCTCAGCTCCGTCATAATCTTGTAGCTTGTAAGCTAAGAGGTTGAGAGCTTTATCATGCTCATCCATCTGTACATAAAAGAGAGAACATTAGAAGAGTTATTACACAAGTTGCATGCCCTTTTATATTTATAATGGCAAGCAAACAAAGCTGCAACAATTCATTAATAATTTATCTCACTCTTCCGTAGAGAATGGCACACTCAGAGTAGAGGTCAGTGTCTTGAACTCTGTTCAGTAAAACTGATGCACGATAATGAGAAGAGTCCTCTAAAAATGTCTGTAGCTTTTTCCTGTTGGAGAACAACAAATGATTATTGCTAGCATCAAAATCGCCTCTTGCCTCTCTTTGTTCAACTTGGAGCTGTTTGTCCCTTTTTTCAACTCAAAGACTCTATCAAGATAAAGCATAGCAAGACGAGTATGGAATGTCTCTAGCTATAAAGTATTAAAAAATAATGATAATAAAACTTGAATATATACTGTAACTGCTTTTACCGTTGAATTTTTCTCATTAATGACAAACTCCAGATAAGTCACTGATGCCAGTACATAAGGCGAGAGCTTCTCCATGATGACACTTTCTTCCAGTTCCACTTTGCCCTCAGTCAGTTTCCCTCTCTCTATGAATATGCTGGCACCTTTCAGCTCGTCTCTGTCTAGCACCCACTTGGCATATTTCAACACCATATCATTACTAGCGTGTCTATAAACAAGGAAATATACAAGTAATAGTGTTACTTTATTGGCCTCGCTAGCGATTAGTATGGGCAAGGACTATGTAGTGTATTTTTTAAATGGCCGATTTTTTTAAATGGCCGATTTTTTTAAATGGCTGTAACTCAAAAAATTAAAGTCGGAATCGGCTCAAACTTTCTACATAGCATAAGGAAATCAATATGCATCAAAAAATGTAATAAAAATTGGGAGCGATTTCGGAGTCATTTTTTAGAAAAAAGCATGGGCTATAGTACAGGGTATTTGTTAAAAATGGCCAATTTTTAAAAATGGCTGTAACTCAAAAAATTAAAGTCGGAATTGGCTCAAACTTTCTACATAGGATAAGGACATCAATATGTATCAAAAAATGTAATAAAAATTGGGGGCGATTTCCGAGCCATTTTTTAGAAAAAAGCATGGGGTATAGTACAGGGTATTTTTCAAAAATGGTCGATTTAAAAAAATGGTTATAACTCGAAAAATTAAAGTCGGAATCGGCTCAAACTTTCTACATAGCATAAGGACATCAATATACATCAAAAAATGTAATAAAAATTGGGGGCAATTTTGGAGTCATTTTTTAGAAAAAGCATGGGCTATAGTACAGGGTATTTTTTTTTAAATGGCCAATTTTTTAAAATGGCTGTAACTCAAAAAATTAAAGTCGGAATTGGCTTAAACTTTCTACATAGCATAAGGACATCAATATGCATCAAAAAAATGTAATAAAAATTGGGGGCTATTTCGAAGTCAAAAGCATATGCATTCTTGGTGTGCCCATGTTACAACTATATCAGTGAGCAATGGTCCTTACTGTGTTAAGAACTTGACCACATAGTCAATGCCAGGGAAGGTACTGTCCAATAGTTTCTTATCAACTATTCTAGTCCAAATGTTCAGTGCAGCATCACTGTTGCCATTAAAGAAATGGCACAGCCCTAATGCATAGTAGCACTACAAAAGTAGCATGAAACATGAAATACATTAATCTCATTCTGTGGGTTACCTGGTATTTCTCAAAGGCTTCTCTGGCTTCCTCAAACTCTATGAAAAGATCATAGTTCTCCATGTATCGTGGAAGTGACGATGAATTCTCCTCAGCCAATAGCTTCACCAGCACTGTATCTACTTCCTAAGTAATGTGAGCAATAAGGCCTTGCATTAGTTTCGGTACAAAAACTCACTTCTTTTCTCCCAACGGCAACTGCTGTGACTCTTATCTCTTTCTACAAGAAAAGAGATAACAATCAAAAATTAAAGTGAAAAGAGACTATACAATTTATGCAATAAATTATAACTTTGCTAATGCATCACGGTCACACTGAAAAGGTAAACTAACCAAATATGATATTAAAAACTTCTTGGCTTCCTTCAGGCTTATAATTTTTGAATCAGCTGCGATATAAAGATCAGGAGATGCCATCTACATGTAACAAGTTAGTTACCTACCTAGCTCTTGAGCAGATGGTATTTCAATAGCTGGAGTATAAGTTGAACTTTTTGGTAATAAACCCTCAAACTTGCAAATAGTCTATAGAGAGAACAAAGGGAGGGTAATGCGTACAGTGGAGTGATGATACATTACAGTACCTCTCTTGGATCAATGTTTCCCTCTAAAAGCAATGTCTTTGTTTTTGAAAACTGTCCCTGGCTAAAATAAATGAAAGCAGCTTGTTGCTTGACATCAGATACGTACTGATAAAAATAGTATAAGAGATACATAATCATAGTCAGTTAACCGGTTCTTACTTCATCAGCTTTGGTGGGATTTTTACTCTCTTCAACAGCTGCAATAGTCTCAGCAAGCAGTATAGCTTCTTCAACACAACCTTTCTTCAAAAGATCTTCAACCTAAGCAAGCAATAATGATAATAATAATAATCTTACCATACAAGAGAAATGCTAACCTGGTCCTTTAGAGGTACTGGTGCTAGTAGATACACTCCAGTAGTTGTAACAATGTATATTTTACCATAAAACTGAGCAATGCTTTTAATATTCTACAAACAAACAGAAAGTGAAAGACACCTCTATTCTACTCATAAGGATTACCATTTGCTGTATGTCTTGTTTACATTGCTGATCTATTAAACTATACACATGGAGCCCGTGAGTTTCCTTGCACCAGGTCACTACATAAGGGAATGCGTAAGCAGCTGCTACTGGGGTACGTGAACGCCACTCAAGCGGAGGCCTCTACACGAGAAATAAGATACCATTTTACACGAGCGAGAAGTAACAATTGTATGATTACATTGGATATTCCTTCAATAGACACAATGACTCCAATATCTCCTGTATTAATTAAAAACTCATCCTATACAAAATGTACGAAATACATTAATACATTATAGGCACGTTCTATAGTGAAAAATATATGCAAAAATCTAACTTTAGCCATCTTCTTAACAATAGGGCTGGTGTCCATGCCAAACGTTGGTAAATCTACAATCTAATACACAATAAAATAATAACAATTAAGAATGATGATTTAGTCTATGCGTACTGTTGATGTATTATTCAAATTGATCAGTAAATATCTTCCAGCGTCAAAGTGCTGACTGCTATTGACAGCTACACACAGATAGTCTCCATCACGAGCCTACAGAACGAGTGCCCATACATAAGAGGTGAGTATAATAATTAATTATTAATACCAAGGCAACAGGTTGATCGGATAGATCTATGGTGGTCCCAGCAACAAACCTATCTCCAGATGTAATCGTGTACAGTAAAAGGCTTTTCTTTTTCTGCTGAGCTACAACCAACTGTAACAGGAGAAACAAAGAAAGTAGAAGAGAGATGTAATAAAAGGAATAAAAAGACTATTGCTTCTCTTTAACCCTCTCTCCTCCCCTCTCTCTCTCCCTCCTCCCCTCTCTCTCTCCCTCCTTCCCTCTCTCTTTTCCTCCTTCCCTCTCTCTTCTCTCCCTCCTTCCCTCTCTCTTCTCTCCCTCCTTCCCTCTCTCTCTTCCTCCTTCCCTCTCTCTCTTCCTCCTTCCCTCTCTCTCTCCCTCCTTCCTTCCCTCTCTCTCTTCCTCCTTCCTTCTCGCTCTTCTCTCCCTCCTTCTCTCTCTCTCTTCTCTCCTTCCCTCTCTTCTCTTCCTCCTTCCCTCTCTGTCTTCTCTCCCTCTCTCTCTTCTCTCCCTCTCTCTCTTCTCTCCCTCTCTGTCTTCTCTCCCTCTCTCTCTCTCCTCTCCCTACGTTGCATTCAGTTGACATTTGACTCAATTTAGCATCATCCACACAATAGCATGAGACCTAGAATCAGTGATCATTTATAATTGATAATAATTGATCATTGAAATAAATACTGTCTCACTTTTGTTAGTCTGTCTCTGGCATCAATGACCTGATGTGACATACACAAAACAAATGGACATAAAATACAGAATAAAAATCATATCTCACTTCTAATCTCCTCATGTCAAGTAAATAGAACGTACCTAAATTATAAATAAAATAATAAAATAATCATAATAATAATAATACCATCTAATAGGGCCAGTAATCTGTTAGCATTAGGAATGACTGTCAACTGCTGGACTGTCTTTTTCTAAATAAAGACAGTAAGAGAGAGAGATCATCAATAATGTCTTCCTCTTACTCTATCTGGGTCAAGCTGCTTCTTTCCTTTCACTTTTGACTGATATATTTTCTTGCCAAGTGGTGACAGTGTCTCCACTAGACCAATATACATCACTAACCTATAAATACATGCATTAATTGTATGTTAATATGACGAATCATTCAAATCAAATTATAACTACAATGCCAACATGTACTCTCTCATCTCTCTATTAGGATTAGGTCTTACCCATCAGTCGTTCCAATATACAGGCTCTCTTGCCACACACAGACACATTCAACCTGTACACATATATATATATACATTATTATTCATTCATTGAGCTCATCATGTGTGTATTATGTATATACCTGTTTATCTCTTGTGGCATGATCAATGATGTTTTCTTTCACAGGTATAAGACTAAAGGCAGAAACAAGAGAATTACTGCTACCCCTTGACATGCTCATATATTTCAAAACTGAAGGAGAAGAGGAGAAAGGGCTCGGGAGGGCTAGAGGAGAGAAATTCGGAGAGAGGAGTTAAAAATTGACCACGCCCAACATTTACGAATAATTATGCATGGGCGTTGCCCTTTTGTTTTTTTTTGCATTAGTTTGCGGTGTTTTAAATACAGCGCAAGCTTGTATATCTTGAAAGAAACACTATCATATCTCTCATAGCTGCTTTATTAATAAAAGTGAGTTTCTTTACCCTTTTAGCAGCTTATAGTTAGTGATGTGTTTTATAGAGAGTCTGCAATAAGCTAGAAAAGAAGCAAAGATGTCTTCTGGAGCAGGCAAAGGGGGAGGGGCTGCAGTGAAAGGTCTGCGTCTTTTAACACTCACAAGAGCGGCGGAAGGTTTTGGTTTTCATATGTACACAAACAGAGAGAGAGAGGGCCAATACATCAAGTCAATCTCCCCCAACAGTGTAGCTGACCTGGCTGGAATGCTGACTGGTGATCGCATTGTTAGGGTAGATGGAATAGATGTCACTGGAGATACTCATCATCAGGTAGCTATATACACTTAATGAGCTAGTAGTAGCAACAGTATTAGCATACTAATTGATAAAAGCATGCTAACTCTTGTGGGAAGCTCCAGTAAGCTTACTAGCAGCATAAACACTGCCAAGAGATGACCATCCTTGGCCATCTCAAGAAACTATATAGTTACTCTACACTTTTGCTTCATTCGTGCCAAATGAAAAGCTCAAAAACAAAATGCTTTAAAGCATGTGTGGCCTAACCCTTTCTATTGTTAATTCACTCAGAGCATGCATTTATAGTCCATATCAACTAATTATGCAGCTATCAGCAACTACACTTTAAAATTAATACACATTGATCTGTATGTCTTGTATACAAGTGACTAAATTTGCAATTTTGCATGTGCATGTATGTCAATTTTCCCTCCCTTTAAAAGGTGGTAGAAAAGATTCGTTCTGGGACAGAAGAAAAGAAGATCCTTGTCATTGACATGGAGACAGAAGATGAGATGAAGTCCAGAAGTGAAGAGATAAACCCTGACGATGCCATTGTCATGATACCACGAGCTCCTCCACCGCCTCCGCCAAAACCAGTTAGCAATCAATCGCACAATAACTAAACAAAATGACATGCACACACACACACACAATCAACAACTATTAGCCTCAGGAGTATGCATAAATATACTGCACTTTAGAAGTGTGTAGTAGCAATGCATGCCTAAAAAAAACTGCACCATCAAAAATTTACCACAATGGTTTAGCTGCTATGCATGTCATTATGTAATAGCAAAACAATATTCAAAGACAGAGCCTCATAGTTGTTATCAGTATTCATCTTCGTCAAGCAACGGACATGAATAATATCATGTGACTTATTACACAGCAAAAACGTGAGCAGTGATTTCATATGATGCCCAAAATTGACTTAACTATAGACTACAAATATCACAATCATCATGATTACATTGTTTCTGTGCTACCATAGGTTGAGGAACCAGACTCTTCAAACGATCATTTACCTGATCTTGACATTGTTAGTTTAGATGCAGCAAGAAAGAACATACAAGGAAGACGTGCCAAGGAAATGATAAAAACAAGAGGCTGGAAGGAATCTGTTGAAGCATACAATCAACTTTAGTATTATTAATTATTATAAACCCTTTGTATTCCACACACACACACACACATACATGTACACAGCAGTTTATGATTAACACGTGTACTTTTTAACTTATATGTATGTACATACATTGTTTTACCATTAAAGATACTTTCCTAAAATTTTTATTTCATCAGTGTAGCAAAACAGTAATAATAATAATAGCCATAACAATAATAATAATAATAATAATAATGATAATAATAATAATAATAATAATAGTTAAATTACAAAAATTTATTTTGAGTGATAGCAAAAATAAATTTGATTGGAATTCTTGGCAAAGCAAAAATTATTAATGACTAAAAATAATACCAATAATCATAAAAACCAATAGCAGCGATGAAAACTAAAGAGTGAGTCCTATTACCTTGTAAAGGAATGAGATGTGACTTGAGTATTGTACAGAGAGTGAGACATGCCTGGTATATAGGGATACCCAGCCATGGCCGGGTTAGGCTGAGCTGGCATTTGTAAACCGGTTGGTGGAAAAGGTGGATTCATCTGTGCCGGGACAACAAACTGTGTATAAGGATACAGGCTAGCTGGGAATAGCGATAAATTACCCGAGCCACTTGCCGTCGACGAGGAGGACGCCGGTATAATGGTGTTAGGAGCAGTGGACGAGGGAAAGGGTACGTTAAGAGGAGTGAAACTGGAAAGGGACGGTAGGCTGGGGGTGACCATGGTACCGCCAGCCGAATTAGGCCTACTCATATAAGAACCACCTCCTCTTTGGATGTCACTTGATAACATACTCTGCATTGGAGGGTGAGAGGGTTTCTGAGAGTGAGCCTGCTGCTGGGGAGCAGCCCCACCAGTCCTTGTAAACCCAAACCCTTGATTAATAGATGGGATATTGATGGGGAGGGGCGTGCAAGTAGGTACTATCCTACCGCTAGCATTACTATTAGTGCCTATTGAGCTAATAGGGTGGTGAGAGCGACCGTATTGCTGGTGGGTGGGGGATATGACTCCTGGTGAAGGGTTTCTTTGCAACGGTAGCTGATGAGATATACTAGTGGAACCTGAGTAATACTGGGCTAAGAGAGAGGGGGAGGAAGAGGAGGGAGTCAGAGAGAGGGAGGGATGCGATCCTTGATACATGATGTCCCGTCTTGAGGTACTAGACTGATGCTGTTGATGGTGAGAGGAGGTGTGAGCTGGGGCAGTGGTTGATAGCGATACAGGAAGAGAAGGGAGGGACGGAGGGAGTGCTACTGATGACGGCAACATGTACCCTGATTGGTGGGTGGTGGAAGAGGGGAGAGGAGCCTGCCGAGGAAGAATAGGGGAAGTTGACGAAGACGACGACGATCGTGAATAGCCTGTGCTCTTAGAGGGACCATCACCAGGTGATTGCTGATGAGGTCTTGAGTATGAAGTACTAGCTATCGGCCTTGATGCACTCCCTCCGTTTCGCCTTCCCTCTTGACGATGAGAGGCTGTCACATCAAGTGAAGAGGTTTGAGGAGGAGAAAGAGGGGGGAGAAAGGGAGGAGGCATGGAAGAGAGTTTAAAAGAGCCGGTTGTGGTAGGCTCCATGCTATTAGAGCTAGTCACTGTCATTGGTAGAGGAGGGAGGGAGGAGAGGACCGAGGGTAGCTCAGGCTCAGCAATGGGAGCAAGAGGAGAAGGCAGGGAAAGGATTGAAGATGAATCAGTCACTGCATCGTGCGATAAACTGAGAGATGGCGACCTCTGACTTCTACTTGTCTTAGGTGGCTCAGACTCAAGTCCAGCAGGTTTATTAGTAGGAGCTACTGACTGTGATGATGATGATGATGATGCATCTACAATTGAGATATGCATAATGAGTATTAACAGTGATTACTAAAGCATTAAAAAAATTATTACATGTGTATGTACATGTACATCTAGAGGCTATTATAAAGGTATTTACATGTATATGTATCATGATGCTTATTCAAAATTTGCAATTTAAACTTTTACAGTACCTACAGTAGCATTATACCATGGGCACTGTATACATGTAGTGAAACTGAATACATGGCCACCTGGGCACTATAGGAATGTTTTAAAAGCACAAGCAACACAAATAACACTCCAGGCTGATGATTAAAGTGACTACATGTGTTTGCTTTGCTATATAATCCCAAAGCTTTGCTATAATTACACACACGCATTATGTGTGTATACTACAGTAAAGGTATTCATGGTAGATGTACATTGTATGTTAGAGTCTCCTCACCTTTATTCATTTCTTGTATCCTTGAGTAGTATATCTTCTCATCCTCTTTCTCTAGTTTTGATTCCAGAATGTGAGTGATGTAATCGTCCATTAGCATGTGCAACAGTATCAAGAATCCTAAAAAAATTTGCAAAATTAAAGCATAAGACATGTACATGTACATGTATCTGTATGTACATGTAGTGTGTGTGTGTGTGTGTGTGTGTGTGTGTGTGCATGCAGAAATGATGTTCAAATATCTAATGATTCTGTCCTTTTGTACACTCAGTCACTAATTCATGAGCTCAGAAATGGTGATACTGTGTCAACAGTATTTCTATTAGTACAAGCATACCAAAGCTAGGGGCATTCTCCATAGTGAATTCCTGGAGAATCTTTGCTGTAAAGAATTTCCATGTTAGCAGGAAAGCTTGGCAGGCCTCTTTGAGTGGGAATTTATCCTCAGAATGAGCCTGAGAGAGAGAGAGAGAGAGAGAGAGAGAGAGAGAGAGAGAGAGAGAGAGAGAGAGAGAGAGAGAGAGAGAAGAGAGAGAGAGAGAGAGAGAGAGAGAGAGAGAGAGAGAGAGTATAATGTAAGATACACATGTAGCCAGAGCACATTGCACTAATGCAACTGTTATGCAAGTAAGTGGTTATTCTATTCCGTGAATACTGACCTTTATTACTGTGGATTGTATCACGTCCTCCGCCCAAAACATAAAATGTTCAAGATCAGTTTGATCATTTAATAAGTCGTCGAACTGTGCACAACCTACATGTAAATAGAGGAACATGTAGAAAAGAAAATCCATCAAAAAAATTTGTAAATTATAATAATAATAATTTTTCCCAGCAAATTTCTCGGAAAAATTAAAACATGCATGTACATGTATTGTTCGATGAATAAATCATATGTACATGTAGATGTAGTTCAATCATTTCCTGACATTGTTGATCTAGCAGAGTTAATTACAAGAAAAATTTAGTGCTACATAACAATACATGTACTTATACCAACACAGAACTAATTACCGTCATTTTTGTGTAGATAATATACTCTTGTGTACATTTAAGCATCATTTATCAACTTATTTTATAATTACTTTTCGTATAACAAATTATAGTTATGTAACTGTACTTGTACATGTATGTGCATACTTGCATATTCTATTATACACAGGGTCTCCCACAAAGCATGCTATTGAGTTAAAAGTGACCCAAAAAACAGCTTTTGGAGTAACTTTTAAAATTCATAAAAAATCCAATTTTGATTAAAACCAGCTCAAACTTTCTACGCAACATAAGTACATGTATATGCATCAGAAATAATTATAAAAATGGAGAATTCTCTCCTTTTTACTTTTAGCAAAATTTGGTTAATGACCCTGTACTATAGTAGAGAGGGATTTTGGCTCAATTTTGGAGCGACTTTAAAAATTCATAAAAAATTCTTTTTGATCAGAATCAGGTTAAACCTTCCATGAATTATGTACAGTACATGTGTACATGTACATGTATTTTGAGCAACTTAAAAATGTAAGCTGAGCACTATGCCAAATCCTGTGAGAAACCCTGATTATGGATGTAGAAAGGGTTGCTTACATGATGGTAGGAGTTGATGGTATCTTGCTGGTACATGGTATGGCTCTATAGCATAAAGGGTCTGTGTGTAGACTATGGACATATCAAGATTATCCCAATCATTCTTCAAGTGTTCAAGACAATTACTATTTTTTAATTCACTACGAGCAACCTAAAAAATAAAAAATAATAATTGCTAATACTACCACTACTAATAATAATAGCAATAGTAAATAATAATAATAATAATAATAATAATAATAATAAGCAACTATTCTATGTTTAAGAGGCGGACCATTGATATGATGGATGATGCAACTCTATCTCTGATAATGTCTTAATAATATTATTACTCTTACTCTATAATATTTTATTTTCTTTCTAACTTTAACTCTACCTAACCTACTTGTGTCATTTGAGATTTTATTTATAATAAAATAAATAAATAAATAAATAATAATAATAATAATAATAATAATAAATAAACTTATTCCATTTCCATTTATAGTTATTTTGGAACTGAAGCCTATGTAAGCTTGTAAGCTTGTAGCAATAATTAGTGTGCATGTACATGTAGTTCCGGGTAATGTAGAGGCTTCATTCCTACTTCCCTCCCTCTCTAATACTTATACTCAATTACTCGTTAATTTGTAACATAAAAGGAGGCCACTGGTCCATTAAATTAATCCAATTAGTCTAGCCCACAGACATAAAAGGATCAGTCCCTTTAAACTAAACATATTAGAAGAGAATCTGGAGCTACTACGGAACTAGTTCATCCTTTAATAGCCCCAGGAATTAGACTCATTCACACAATACTACTACCTGTATATAGCACAGGTACATGCATACGTACAACTGTAGATTATTTTATTGCCTTCTTTTTTCATTTTAAAAAATTTCTAAGTGCTTTTAATTTTATGTCTTAAATTTGAGCTACTGTACATGTAGCTTCATTTATAAGCTTAATAATAAATTAACTGGTTTTTCTTGTCCCTTTTACAATTATACAGGATGTCTATGGCTATACAAACCTGTGCCAGTTTTGTCAGTGAGGTCTGTCTCCTTAATCCATTCACAAATCCTTCAGCAACTACAAAAATGTGGCAATGAGATATATAGCTATAGGGTCACTGGGACTATGGTACCTTTATATTTAGCTTCTTGCAACGATTCCGGTAGACCTTTAAGAGCAATCTCCATCCACTGGCGAAGAAAATCAGAGAATTTCCTTATCTCGCTAGCAAGACTAAAAGAAAAGACAAAAAATGAAAGAAATAAATGAAGGCAAGAAAAAGAAATAGAAAAGGGAGAGAAAGGAAACGAAAATGGAGTAGAAAGAAAGAATAAAGAGACATACATGTACATGTAGTAAAGGATAGTTACCTGTCTGGTAGGTTTTGCAATGGAGAGGTTATGAGTACGTTACTGATGACCTTGTAGAGGAGTGAATCACAATGAGCCACAATATCCACCACAACATCACTAGCAAGGACAGGGAGCATGTGAGTAGGCATACCCTGCCAGAAATGCAACAAGAAACTCTCCACCTAATGTATAAAATAAAAAATTAAGTAAATAAATAATAAAGCAAATGATAATAAAGTAAATAATAATAAGTATAATGAAAAAGTATAAATAATAAAAAAAGTATAGATAATAAAGTAATAATAAATTGTGATGCATCTTTGAATGCTGTGGGGGCTGTACCTCAGTAAAGTTAGCTCTAACAACACTGTCTAATATTCGCTGGCAATGAGCACGATACATTACCATGAATGTCTTTAACTGGAAAAGAGAAAGAGGAAGAGGTTGAAAGTAACACATGTAGACAAACAAGAGAGAAGAAATGTTCGTGTACATATACATACATGTACTGTAGTACATACACTAGCTGTATAGTGGATCGACGTTCACAATGAATGCACAAATGTACAATGTAGTAGTTACAAAAATTATAATGGAAAATGCATGTACATGTAATACCAATTAAGAAGAAACAAAACAATAATGTCAATATATACATTTACAATACCAGGAAGGAAGACTTTAAAATTCTGATTATTACCATGACATCAATGATGACACAAAACCACAGTGGTCAATCAGTCAATTAGTGGAGAAGCTTCAATAATACACAATATACTGTGCATGTACAGTGGATGAATGAACATGTGCTGTTAGGTGTATGTATTGGATACTTTATCAACAGGTACTCTGTCAGTTAGTGTCATTGTCTTCACATCAGGAAACGGAGGGAGTACAGCACTAGGCTTTTCATAAGTAGTCTAATGCAATGGGTAAGAAAAGAAAATAAGAGAGAGAGGGGAGGGGGGGGTAGGTAAAAAGGAGTGAAGAGACGACTTTATGTGTACTGTACATGTACATGTACATGTAATCACAATTATAACATAAATGAAATTAAAGTACATGTACATGTACATGTATAAATATACCTTTCGGGTCTCTTGGGTTTTCTTAGAGTTCCTATGTACAAGATTAATAATATAAGTACATACATGTACATTTAGATGTGCAATTATATGTTACACTATTATGCATGCATATAGTGTGTGTGTGTGTGTGTGTGTGTGTGTGTGTGTGTGCAGTGCAAAGTTCATCAGGGCTTACCCTTGACTTAATTTCTCAATATAGTCTGGAGTATAGTAAAGAGAAGAAGGCTTGATACCCAAGCCATAATAGTGATACCTAAGAAAAAAAGAATGTGTAAAATTAATAATGTTAGCACTTGTGTAGTACATGTACATACATGTACATGTATGTACGTATGGAGGCATTCTAGTATGTAGGGCATGCAAGCTTGCATGTCCATTTATGTATATGCACACATTCAAATTAACATGAATTAAGTGCATATAACACACACACACACAAGCCATCCATGTTACAGTTATACACACAAACTGAGTTCAAAGAAATCCCACAGCCAAGAAACAAATGGATGCTTCAATGAATGGCAATAGTTGTCTAGCAACAGACCATAATTAATAATAATTAATATTTTCTAAGAATGAAAACACAAACAAACACACATACATGTACACACACACTCCTCAATTTTACTAGTAACTGATGATGATATCATTCTTTACTTGGAAAGAATGCATGGAGTGTGGGCGGGTATGCAGTATATGCACATGCATGTGGATTAAGGATAAAAGTGACAAGATAAGATTAAAGGAAAAAACAAGTAAACACAGACACATTGACTGTCTAGCCACCATGGTCTATTGTGGTCTGTTACTGAATACTGATATCCCAAAGAGCTGAAATCACTGCATTCACTTTGGTCATTTACAAAGAGAATAAAGAGAATGATGTCAAATAATAGATACATTACAAAAGAAATCATCAGACACATCATTCCTTTACAGACATGTACATAGTACATGTACATGTACATGTACATGTACATGTACGTGTACATACTATTGAGTACATGTACATGTACATACATATAGTATGAGTAATGAGCAATCCTTAGCTAATGAATGAATGAAATGAGGTATAACGTAAACAGAATAAAATAAATGCTAATTATATGTACATGTACGTGTGAGTGTGTACATGTGCAGCATCTACTACAGTGTACACATGTAATATAATTATACATCAACTCTGAATACATGATAACTATACAGTACAAGTGTCATGAAAACGTACACGTACATGTACGTGTGAGTGTGTACATGTGCAGCATCTACTACAGTGTACACATGTAATATAATTATACATCAACTCTGAACACATGATAACTATACAGTACAAGTGTCATGAAAATGTTCATGTATTATCTCTTACTTTGATTGTCCTCTGGTACCAAGTCTACGTGTAGTGAGTGTAGGGAACTGTTGTCTTATAATCTAAAGAGATATAAAAACATACAAATAATACAACATATATTACAGTACAAAGTGAAAAACACACACATCAGTTTATCGTGGTCTGGACTGATTAAGTTTAATACTGTATGTATATGTACGTGTACATGTAGAATTATGTGTACTTTTCCAAAACTGGCAGCATTGACTGGTTGGATGCTCTCTCTCTGACAAAAGTCAATATAATGCTCATAAATAGTGCTCCTTGGCAGGCAGACATTGTCCTCAAGATGATAATTCAGCTCCAACCTATGGACATTGACAGATAATTACAATAAGATTATACTGCATGAGCACATTATGTACATGTAGATGCATTATGGGCTAAAACAAAACATTTTAACTTCAAAGTGAGTATGTACATGACTACATGTACATGTACATGTGAGAGGTATGTACATGTAATGCTAAAGAGATACGTGTAGCAAGTGACATCATTAATGAGGATTACGTACATGTATGCGTACATATGATACTGATACTCATTTACATCATAATAGTGATGCACATGCACCAGATAACCATCAAAGGATTATCTCAATGCATAATCCAATAAAGCTATGACACAACTAGCATACATACACCTGCCAGAGGCTATATGGTAACCAGAGTGCATGGAAATATTCTAATTAGGAGTTTGATTAATGAGCTTTAGGACACAACGTTATAGTAATTTGATATGTGTGAACAACTGCCAGTACAGTCAGCAATTGATGTGTAAACATGAAGCAGTAAATGAGAGCGTGTGTGTGTGTGTGTGTGTGTGTGTGCACTGTAACTTGTTACCATTTGATAGTGGCATGAGTTGAATGAGGCCTCAGGTTGTCAGCACCTCTAGCAGTATAGCTAAAACTATCTGATAGGTCTGCAGGGAGAGAGAGAGAGAGAGAGAGAGAGAGAGAGAGGATGTGAGAAGCTGGATCAAAGTCAGGAAGGTAAAGCCAGGCCCATAAGTGTGTCATTACATTATGATATCAAAACACACCATTTAGTTGCTAAGAGACGACATAAGAGTTGCTAGGCAATAAAGGAACACACTAGTTTAAGGGGTTTCCCCTAAGTACAGCAATGGTATATTAGAATGAAGCAATTCAATGTACAAGTATGCAGCCTTCAAACCTACTCTACATAATATGCCTACAGTACATTGGGACAATGCATATATACATGTATACATGTACATGTAGTACATTAACATTGAATATGTAATAAGGAACATGTACATGTACATATACATGTATGATGTCTCAGACATTAAAGAATAACAATGGATTAAATCATACATCACATAGCAGCTACTTACATACACACACACACACACACAGACAAAGGTAGTAATTATGTCATTGTGTACATGCACTCATTAGCCACACCAAGTCTTTGATCAAAGAGTGAAATTTCTCAGAAAAAGCAAAACCCTCAAACTATTATCTCATCATGTCACAACGTGACAACATCTAATTCTCCTGCATTACAACACACAGCCCATGAGGACTATACATCACATTCTCTAATCCATAACGACAGTTGCCATGATACACAAGACAGACAGAGTTCTTTACTCCTAGCTTTTAGCGGGAATTATTAAAGAGAGAAATTATACTTGCGCTAAGACCGACCACCTCAACCACAGTATCTTAGCAACCAAGGGGTGTCTTGTAGACAGGATTCTTCACTGCAAACTTTTAGTGGGAACAATTCAAGTGACAAATTATAATTACGCTAAAGCAGACCGCTAGAACAGACCACACTAAAAGAGACCACGTTCTATGATAATAACCTAGCAACCAAGGGGCACCCACCCAGCAACAGGGAGGGACTTTTAGAATTATTGTAGGAGTGACATTATGCATGCATAGTAGTGCTAGTGTGGTCAACATGACAAAGATCACCGCAATACCTAATTTCATATCTCATTCCACTCTCTCCGCAAGCGACTATGAAGTCCTACACATGAAATAATATCATTGGATGCAGAGTACTGCCCACTAATAGATCAGAAGCAACAGGCTGTCGGAAGAATTACTACTACACTCACATGAGCATTAAAACAATACACACAATAGAGATTTTTTTTACAATAAAAAATACATGTACATTTTCTGCTTCTCATGTTCTATGATACACATGTACATGTACATGTATGCAGAAAGCAACTTGTAGTCGCTTTATGCAAATTACAAAGGAGTGATGAATAGTGGCAATTAGGAAGGAATGCATTTGACTGAGGAACAACAAAGGATTTGAGAATTCTTAGCAACTGTTATGTAACTGATTGAACATGTTACTCAAGAGTAATGGATAGTAAACATAACTAGTGCAGTATCCTGGACAAACAGCCATTACCATATATACATGTACATGTACACACAGTAATAGTAATTTAAGATATCACTGACAGGGTTTGTACAATAATACTACAATATACTGCTCAAGCTTTAGCTGTAGATCTACATCATAATCATAAAAAAAAACCTGCACCAGGCTTAACTTTTGATGCATTGAGATAAAGCTATTTTTTTTATAAGCTTGGGAGCCAAACTGCAATGATCTACTGAAAAAAGAATTAATGTTTTATGCCACACACTACCACATGCAGAACATGTACTGTACATGTAAGTGTAGCATAACTTTCATAAGTCAATAATAGCTCATTACTATCATAAATGCATCTGTGTAGAGGGAGTCTGCTTCTTTCTAATTTTTAGAAAATAATGAATTATATAATCATAACACAAGACAGACAGGCAGACAGACGACACACATGGCCACACGTATTCACCACAGCAGCCACAGAACTATGACAAATTAGAAACCTTAACTAGGAGAGAGGGAGTCTTCAAAGGAGTGCAGCTGCCAGGAAAAGAGGGAGCTAAGCTAATATGATAATTTCAACTAATATTGATATGACTCGTTAGACAAAAGTTATTATCATTATCATTAATTTTACTACAACAACCAATGGACGTTTGATTAAGACGACCATTTACAAAAAAGGAGAGAACTTTTAATGATGTTACGCGAATACATGTACATCTACTACTAATTGAACAGAGAAATAAACTTGACACCATGCATCAGTAAAAGTAATACTAATTAACACTCATGAATGTGCTAAGTAGAGTAGCATCAAGACTTTATATGTTTTATTATCATAATAAACCTATCATTACCAATAAGTATTATTGTTATTATTATTAACATCATACAGTCTTGTTTACCTTCCATGAGACTGTCTGCGGGCTCACCTTCCACCCCGCGTTGCCCTGGGTAGCAATTCATGTATCCTTGGAACGAAAACAGGCCTCACGGTAAATTCAAGGAAATTTTTACAACAAAAGACAAGAAGAGGACCCTTTGTGAGAAGGAGATTGTCCAGACACCACCAGGACGGACTGTTTGTTTCAATGAAGAGGTACGACAGGCCCAAATCCTCACTACTCAATGGACATAGAAGAGCTCGTGGTTCAGTTTAAGTAGCTGGCAATGAGAGAGAGCGGGAAGACATTTTTATGAAGTAACCTAAACTACCATTTCCTAGCAACGACCGGAAACTCGAGTGGCATGTCATTTCTACACATCCGCATTAGCATTAATTAGATGAATTAAAAACTTACACTTTCTTTTTGTAGCTCATTTTAACAGTTGAATGATATTAATGATAATAATTATACACTAGACCTAGCAATTTATTATTATTATTTTATTTTTTATAAACATCAGATCTAAATACAATCAAACCAAAGACTTATAAGCTCTACCATTGTTTTAACAAGTTTGTCCACATCATGGGTATTTATTGCTCAGAAGGTTGGTGCTAACTAAAACTAATTTCTGCACCTTTTAGCTTTAAATTTTGCAAAGAGGGACTCTAATCAGTGGCAAAGGGCTTCCCTAACTGGTCAAGGATTTTGATGCTAGCAGCCCTGAGCCATTGCTGCAGCTATAGGTTGCATGTGGCAAAGAAAAGCCTAGCTGAACAGCTTGTCTGCTGCTTCCAGCCTTCAAGTATAATCATCTGAGCTGAGCATTCTAATGATCTATAATGGATCTTAAAACCGCGCCAGAACGTGGCATAGCCTACTGCGCATGCGTTATACAATAAAGTGGATGGAAATAGTCAAAAGGATTTTATTCCTAATCTCCCTTTTGCTTGCTGCCAGCAACCTCCTCAACTTTGTCATTACAATACAGCAATGCACATTCTGGCCTCCTACTTCAAGCAATGTTCCAGAAAACAAATTTGAAAAAGCTGCACGCCTCCTTCCTTCTACTCCTCCAACCTCCCATGATGATACAAAACTCGAGGCCTTCCAGAAATACACAAAGGACTCTAGCTGTCAATACAAGGACTCTCCATTGGAGAAACTAGTGTGCCAAGTTGAAGCCAGCTCTAGCTTGTTTTATACATACAAGCCACACCCATTGGTACTTGCAAAAGACCTCTCATTGCTAAGGTACTACGCGCAGAGGGACCTTCACAGCTGGACGCTCGCATACAGCAACATCAGCTTTGAGCTGACTGAGACTAGCTTCAAGTCAACAACAAGACTCAGCGAAGCCTCTGTCCTACTTTGTCTGGGTATTATTGCACAGGATAAGTACTGCCTGAAGCCTAGTAGCTACAAGCTACTGACCCAGGGCCATCGGATCAGTCAGGTTCACGGCATGAGGGACATCTTGTGGAGGAAGGACGCATTCTGTTACACACTACGCGAGAGCTTGCATGGCTACAGAGGTTGGAACAATTTCACGTTTCCTTGCTGGGTACTCCCTCATGATAAAGGACTCCTATTGGAAGAAATGGAAAAGAATGATAAAAAGGAATATATCGTCAAGCCTTCCTTTAGAGGAGAAGGCCACGGTATTTATGTAGTTCGGTCTATGACTGAAATTGATCTGTCCTCTGGAGAGGATTATGTTGTTCAGCCTTTCCTTAAAAAACCATTTTTGGTCAGGGGGCGGAAGTTTGATTTCAGGACTTACGTACTCGTCACATCCATATCCCCATTGCGTCTTTATTTTTATAAAGAAGGACTGGTTCGCTTTGCATCTACCAAATATAACCACAATGCAACAAAAGGTGGCAAAGAGCAGCAGTTCCTGACAAACACTTCGGTCGGTAAGAAGTTCACGTCGTTAGCTAACCTCACTTGGACTTACGATCGTCTGATGAAATATTTTGAGAAGAGAGGGATCAATGGGGACAAAGTATT
>NW_003546304.1:292636-320828 GCF_000090795.2 Amphimedon queenslandica | reverse complement strand
GATATAAGGGGCATGTTGTCTCTCTCTGTGAATTTTAGACCAACTTGAAGCCAAAGGCATGTAATGAAACTCTACACTAATATTGATTGATTGATCCACCTTTTTCATATTTATTATCTTCCTTTGAAACGGCACATGACCATACTACCATATTTGGTATCACAAAGGGATTAGGCATAAGCTAACTACTCCCATGCCAAAAGAATGGGAGCTAGCATGACCATATTAGGTATTGACTTTGTACGGCCATGCTGAATGAGCTAAGCACTTTAAAGATTGATTAAAAATCCAATTTTGATTGGAACCAGCTCAAACTTTAAGTACATATTTAGTTTTTGGCAAAATTTGGCCAAAACTCCTGTACTATAGTACAGGGGTTTTGGGCTTCTGGCCCAATTTTTGAGCAACTTTACAAATAAAATCTAATTTTGATCGGAACTGGCTCAAACTATCTACACAACATAAGTACATTTATGCGTATCAGAAAAAAAATGAAGAGTTCTCTCCTTTTAATTTTGACAAAATTTCACTGAAAAAGAATCTGAGCATTATGTTGTGGGACACTCTGGACATCTTGCATGATTATATTTTTAATGCTGCCCTATATTTTGAGGGTATCTATAATGTGCACAAAAATTATTAACTTACTTACTATGCATATAAACCTGGTTCCCATTTGATAGTATGCAGCCTCAATACTTTAATTTTGTCAATGCCATTGTACTGTAAACCAAATTGACTGTCAAAAAAGATTTCATATTTTTTAATGTACTGATGACGTGTATAGAAATTTTGAAAGAAAAGGACTACACATGAGCTTTTTCCTCTGTTACTGTATGGTTGATTTTACAGCTATTTACAACTTATCACTACGATTTAAGATTGTTTGGTTTACATATTGATTGGTTACGAAGTTTAAATTGCAGATAATGCCACTCCCTACCTTTGCCTAACATTCACTTCAATTAGTACAGTTTATAGGTGTATTGGGTGCCTATGTGTGATCATGTTGCTGCTTGTTCAATAGAAGACTGTAAGATGAATAAACTTAATTTCTCAAAGCTTTATGGCATCTCAGTAATGTTGGCACTGGATAGCCGTTGATATTTTGTACGAAGCCTTTTAATTACCCACTATGCCTATTGCCTGTATCTGAGCCTGCTTTTATGAATGATATTTATATCAGTATATGTATAGTGTATGTATTGTATATGTATTTGTATGACCACCTTGAATTAATGACAACTATTTTTTGATGTTAATTTAAATAAACTCAAATAGAAGCTTGAATAAATATACTGTCTGACCATATATGCTACTGCTGCTGTTGGCTTTGCACAAATAAAGCAAATAAACTCAATTAAAAGCTTCCTTTTAATTGAGTTTATTCAAATCAATGTAAAAATAGCAGTCATTAATTGATGTTTTATGTACAGTTTTTAGAATGCGAAATTAAATGCTTTTTCTTCAAATGATGAATAAATTTGATTAGTTGAATATTGCTATATTTATATACTGTTGTTTCTGGCAGGTGAATGGTTTACCCTCTATGCAGCTCTCTCATGAGATGGGGGTACTGCCCAATCCATCAAGCCCCTACACTATCACTAAGTATGGTCTCCTCCATCACATGCTAAGGATTCTCTATGGAAATGTGTCTATAGCATCTACTCTCGTTAAGGGTCTGGAAATACTTAAAATTGGAATAGGGCCCGGACCCCTGTGCAATGAAAAGATCCATCTGTATTGTACTGACATAAAAACCCTGACTGGAGTTATCAGTTCAATGAGGGAAAGACTCCTCAGTGGGGACTTCATAAGATTGTATCCAGCTAGGGATGGGGAAAGATACTCAAGGCTTATAAAGCACTTGCATTCACTTGTGGATAGGAAAATGAAAAATTCTAATAATCACAGAACGTTATGGCAACTGCATCACTTATTGACTGCTCTTGATAAGCTTGAGATTTAATGGTTTATTGATTCAGCATATTATTTGTTTAAAAATCATAATGATGTATATAGATATCATAGAGACTGTGAGTAAATGATGAAACTATTATGAATAAAACCACGCCTATAAAATAATAATTATCGTTTGCACATAAGTCGAAAACAGCTCGACTTCTTTCTATAGATGTTTTTACTTTTCATAGCTTCGCACCAATGACTGAATCTCCATCAAGAAGACCAGAGACCTCGAGATTAGGTAAGTGAAATGATAATTGCTTGTGTAGATTTTTGGGTGTAGCTACAGGAAGGACAGCGAAGACTAAAAGGATTTCATCAGCGGCCAAAACCATTCTAGTTTGGTAAGACCACGCATCATTGAGCAGAGCTGAGAGAACATCCTTTATTACAGGCTAGAAGAGAACTACTGCATGATCCCAGGCTCTTGCCTGGCAAGAAGTGAGCTCTACTCACTCTATGAGGAATTCTGCAGAAAAGAATCACGGAAACCACATAGCCCAGCAAGCTTTGGAAAGGTAATTCGGAAGTTAGCTGGCAGGCCACAGGGCATTTTTAATGCAAACAAAATTTTGAGCAGGTTGTCCGAATTAAATTCCCAAAAGTTTCTACGAGAAGATTAGGAACAAGAGGACAATCAAAGTAAAAGCGATCTGCAGTAGTAGATGATAAAACGGTCCGTTATAATAGGTATCACTATTATGGGTTGGGTGTGAAAGAGACCTCCATATACTATAAGCGAAAAGCAAATATTGCAACTGTACCAAGGAGAGGAATTACACGGTAATCATAAAGAAAATTAATTGCAATTTTATTTGTGTACACATTCTTATATAGCTTTACTAACAATCAAGAGAAAAGATCAAATGTAAGTTGATAGTTGCAACAAGAAACCGGCAATCATTTTATAGTTGTGTTATTAATTGCAGGATAACATCAATAGTGGATTGCTTAAAAATTTATCTGACTTGCCCAGTTTCCCATTCTTCAAGGGGGTTGAAGTTGAAAAACTCCCACAAAATAAGGTAGAGCTATGATATGTTTATGAAATTATGAAAGTAATCAATGTAATGCTTACGTTACAGGTAGAGACATTTATGCTGATGTACAGCTCACATTGTCAAAGGATTTTTGACTCTGTTTCCAGAAGAAATTTTGATGAGGTTAATTTCATATAATTAGTACATAATATGTCTAGTTGCGCTCATGCATGTGAGAAATGTATATCATGTTTATGAATGGACATAAACTAAATCTCACTGTATGCATAGGTTCAAGACTTTTTGGTCCACTTTTGGACAGGAATGCCTTCTCACATGCTGCCCAGCCTTGAAAATCAAATACTATTGGATATTATTGTGGTCTATGACTCTATCTTGTATAATGTAAGTATATAATGCAGGCCCTGGTTTGGCAGATCACTGATCCTCTTAGCCCACATCACTCATTCCAACAATTATCATTTATAGAGCCTCTGCAATACTTTGATACCTGATACACTTACAGAAGCACCTGGAATGTATGCACGTGCACATACTTGAATGTCAATAACACTTCATTTCTAGTGGCAACAAGGATTTAATAGTATTGTTTCCCAAGAGGCTCACAGAATGGCTAATACAGTGTCTAAATGATCCACTACCACAAGCTGTCAGGGACATCAAAATGCAAAGTAATATATAAACCATGACTTCCTAATGCATAATAAGATATTCTTTATTAACAGCTGCTGATATGTTTACAAAGGCATTGAGACATCACCTCAATCTTTTAGAAAGTGCAAAGGTAAGCAAAGGAAACGATAGTGCTAGTTTCACCTTGTATTTTTACTAATTTGCAGCATGTCAGACACATTCTGAGTATGTCTAAGCTTGTTGGTAGTGCAGCTGCTGACATGGAAAAAATGAAAAGTGACACACTAATCCACCACATTAAAACAGTTACAATGAAAAGCAAATGCCTTAATGCTCAAGAGATAGCTACAGAATGTAAGATACACCATTTGGATATCAGTCATGTATTATCTATACAGTTGCCATTAACTTGCAAGGACTTCTGCAGAAACAATCAAACATAGAAGGTTTTCTTTTATGGATTGATGGGATGATAGAAGAACACATTATCAAAGTAAGCTAGCCATTGTGCTAGACTACCATTGTGCCCATTCAAGAAGACTGCCAGTTAACACTTACTTGTCAATCTTGTGCTTCTTGTTACTTGTAGATAGCTGGCTCTGAAATTGCTTTCAAACTTGAACTGCTTTATGACTTTTATCTTCTGTGGAATTGCTTTGCATCATACATAGAGGTTGAAACAATTACCACAAAGGCTGAGAGTCAAGGTCAGTAATCAGTTAACTGCTTCAGTCACTGCTACGGGGCAGATAATTTACAAAATATTTGTTACTCTTTCTCTCAGAAACATTTCAAGTTCTCTTTCGATTTCTAACCGAATACATCATCTACATAACAGAACTTGTACAGTCAGAGAAAATAGAGGAAGACTACTCGAACTCAATACTATCAAGAGGTACATACAAGTTGTGCATTAGATACTTGTCATTCATTTTTTAAAATCGTCATCTTTATGATGAGACAAACACGGTTAAACAAACTGTTTAAATGTACTATTATTATTTTTATAGCACAACACGATCAAGAGCAGTGCTGCATGGAAGATTCCATTCGTCCATTTAAATGTGACACAGATGACCCAGTGATTAGGGAAACATCAATATATTTGAATCAAAGACCACCTGCTTATTCCATTTCATCTGTGAACAGCTATGAAAGCTCTTTAGGATCACCCGTCTCAAGCTCTGAAGAAAGTTCTCCAGGATCTCTACTCCAGTATCCAGTGCCATATAATGATACTAAACTAGCTGATCTTTTTGAGTATTCTGATCCAATTTTACCTCAATCATCCATCATCACTGATACCCACGGAAGATTAGAGGAGAGTGACTCGCTAGAGCTTCCTTACTTCAGTGAGCCACTGAGATGCTTTGAAGATATCATTGAGTTGACAGACAAACTACTAGGAAACCCTTGGTGATAAAGATATTATATTTCTAACAATTTTTAGAACACTATTATTTATTTATGTTTGTTATTGAATTCATGAATTGTCAATTACTGTCAATGCTGTGCTTGCAAAAGGTGTGGCAATTTGCTTGCAGAGAGCTAGACAATGATTAACCCAGAGTCTTTGAGTAATGTCAAACTAAAGAAAGCAACAGGTGAGAAGGACAGGAGTGCCCCTAACTATCAGCTAGCCCTACAAGGTGAAGTGACCCAGGAGAAAGAAGCAGAGAGGAGGGACTACCTTTTCAGTACAGGGCTGGACAGGTGGTACAGTTCCTTGAAAGACAAGACATTCAAAACCGAATTCCTTAGCATTAGGCCAGATGAAGCTCGCACCATCATACAGCACTGGGAGAGGTTTTTCAAGGAGAGAACCAGTAATGATCCTGAACCAACCCCAGAGACAGGCCTGAGCATACCAATTGAATTGAGTGACATGGCTCAACGAATTGAGAGTGTCATCAACAAACTGTCCCCCAATGGTAAAGGTGTATTCGTTAAGCTATCAACAAGATCACCCAAAGACTCCCACTTTGCATTCATGAAAGCTAAACGACATTACACCTCCCAGCTAGCTACTATTAGGGCTGAGGGCTCTAAAGGACCCAGTCTCAATGATAAACTGATACTCCTCCAAGAGTCAGTTATTAACAGTCTAAATGTAAAGACTGGAGAGGAAGCAGTCCAATTACTAGCCTCAAGCACACGAGTGGGTGAGGACTTACAATATGCACTGGACACGGGAGAAAGCAGTGGACCCATTGATCCTCTTCAACTATCAGAGACATGCTCACTCGTGCTACGTGAATGGGTAGACATACCACTCTGGGCAGAGTTCCGTGGCTTCGTTTGGGGAAGGGAACTGACGTCCATTGGCCAGTACAACCACCCGGTTGTGTTTCCACAGCTACAGTCTCTTGTCCCTCTCATTCAATCTGACCTGGAGACATTCTACGACTCAATCAAAGCACAAATCCCAATTGATAGGTACATCATCGACTTTGCATGGACTCCGGAGCAAGTCTATCTCGTGGAGATCAATCCTTTTGATGGTGAGATTGTCTTCCCTGCCTCTACTGGCCTCTGGGACTGGGAGAAGGACAAGGAGCAGATGATGAAGGGTCCTTTGGAGCTACGAATAAGAACAATAGAACAAGATCCACTGCTACTCAGGAATACCACTGACCCAATGTGGAGAGCTGTACTAGATCAATAATAATAATAATAGTATATAACAGTAATGGTAATAATGATTATGATGACATTAATTTTAAGAGTGCATCTCATAGAAAATTATATGCTAAAATAATATTAGAGAATCAATTTTTCACTAATAATATTGTCATTTCTTCCTATTTTGTAAGGTAATCATAGCCATAGACAGTGCACCATCAAGTGTAGAGTTACCGCCAATGAATCCATTGGCATGAACAAACACACAGCCTGGTATACCAGATAGGTCTGATAGTTCCTGATCTCTTAGTCCTCTCCATTCCTCCAACAAAGACACACTGCATCATTGGAAAGAGAAAGAGGAAGGGCAGTAATTACTGCCAAGGATGTTTATACAAATTACAGACACTGAGAAAGACAGGGGTGATGTCCTATTTACAATATTGCAATTTGTAATATTTTTGGATGAAAGCCATTAAAATTTGACCACAAGCCATTACACTAATGTAAAGGCATTTAGCATGTTTCCCACAAAGCACTAAACAATATGCTTCATGAGCTGAGTCAAGCACCACAATACAGTACATGGGATTTGGAGCAACTTTAAAAATTCATAAAAAGTACAAATTTGATCAGAATCAGCTCAAAGTTGATACACAACATAAGGACACGTATACGTATCAGAAAAAAAATTATAAAAACGAAGAATTCTTTCCTTGTAATTTTTTGCCTCAGCAAAGCTCTTATTGATAGAATAATGTATATTTGTACACATACATCATATCAACTAGGGTATGGCAAGAGGGCAGGGCCCTTAATGTTTTAAATTTTTAGCTAACAATATTATCATTTCTTTTCAATTAACTGACCGGTTGACAAAGGAGCCAGTAGCGAGAGGTACTGCCTGTACCCTCCACTTCCCACTCTCCTCCGGATAGAGGACAAACTTTATAGTTTTCTTAAGGTTCATCTGAGACTCCAGCATAAGGAGGTGTTCAACCCATGGACAATACTGCTCTAAATTAATAACCTCACCCGATGCATCAACCTAAAATACATCGACAAAGTGCATAATGAATAATTTACAGTAGGGCACCTTTTTTTGAGGGCTATAGGTTTCGCGAATTTATTTTTTGCAAGTTTATGCCATCTGCCATCTTGTACCGTACTAATTTGATTTTTGCAAAAGTAGATCTAATATTCATGAATCTTTAAAAAAATTGCAAATCTGCAAAATTTACAGCCCTCAACAAAGGCCCCCCTACGGTACTACCTCGTGTCTCTTTTCAATAGCAGACAATACAATAGATCTAGCCGGAAGCCATGAGTCCTTGTAATGTTGTATGATATCATTAAACTCTTCCCCTACTCTCTCCATTGCGTATTTGAATCTTTCCTAGAGATAAATTATTATTAATAATAGTAACTTTAAAATTTTAATCTTAATTGGAATCAACTCAAAATTCCAATTTAAAATGTTCTTATGCATGTGTTACATAGAAATTTTGAGATCAAGATTCATTTCGTCAAAAATGGCTAGTAGAGAATTCTTCATTTTTATGATTTTCTTTACTACACATACATGTACTTATGTTGCGTAGAAAGCTTGACCCAATTTGATCAAAATTAAATAATCAAAATTGGGTGAAAGTCCCTGTACTATAGTACAGGGTTCTTGGTCAAATTTTGCCAAAAATGAAAAGGAAAGAATTCTCCATTTTTATAATTTTTTCTGATACATATACATGTACTTACGTTGTGTATCAAATTTGAGCTGATTCCGATCACAATTGAATTTTTCATGAATTTTTAAAGTTGCTCCAAAATCGGGCCAAAGTTCCTGTACTATAGTACAGGGTTCTTGGTCAAATTTCGCCAAAAATCAAAAGGAGAAAATTCTCCATTTTAATAATTTTTTCTGATACATATACATGTACTTATGTTGTGTATCAAGTTTGAGCTGATTCCGATCACAATTGAATTTTTCATGAATTTTTAAAGTTAGCTCCAAAATCGGGCCAAAGTCCCTGTACTATAGTACAGGGTTCTTGGTCAAAAATTTCGCCAAAAACAAAAAGGAGAGAACTCCCCATTTTTATATTTTTTCTGATACATATACATGTACTTATGTTGTGTATCAAATTTGAGCTGATTCTGATCACAATTGAAGTTTTCATGAATTTTAAAAGTTGCTCCAAAATCGGGCCAAAGTATAGTACAGGGTTCTTGGCCAAATTTTGCCAAAAATGAAAAGGAGAGAATTCTTCATTTAATAATTTTTTCTGATACATATACATGTACTTATATTGTGCATTAAGTTTAAGCTGATTCCAATCAAAATTAAATCTTTCATGAATTTTAAAAGTCACTCCAAAATCCAAAGATATTAGGCTTACATCAGGCTTATGATCTGTATCATTCCAACGTGAATTAAGTCTACTAACACGATATCCAATAGTACTTGTTATCTTGTATCTAAAATAATAATAATAATATTATTATAATAATAAATAAAATAATAATAATAATAGCAATAATATTTTTATCACTCGCTTAGGTATGCCCTCTCTATCCTGAATCCCATTGTCCACAGCATCAATCTCTTCAATGAAATTATTATACACAGCATCATAAAGACTAGCCAACTCTGACGATCCAATGCTAAAACCTATTAAATGGCAAAAATAATTACTTTAAAAAAAAGGAATAAAATAACTTGCTTTACCTGTTAGTGCAGACAACACCCTCTCTCCGTAATGATAATAGATCAGGCCAGCACTGCTAAGTTTGGTAGTCCAAGGTTTAGTACTCTTACTTAACGAATGCATTGTCTCATTAAAACCCCTTGAGTAAATAAAAACCACAATGAAAACAATATGTCATGATTGGGTCAATAATATAATTATTATAAATATTACAATTATAATAATTATCATAGGCTTATCAAAAATACCGAAATTAACAAGTACGCTGTGAAAAGCAACAATACATGTACACATATAAAAAAACAATTGTACTGCCTCCCTTTCCTTTCCTCTGTGACCTCACCTTTGATGATGATCATAGCGTAACTTGTCATGATCATAGACAGCACCAACATCAACCACAATATCACACTTATCCAGTACCTGGGGGTCCCTCGACCTAACGATAGCTGCTTCTTGGTACTCTGGAAGAACCTTTAACATGTAGCACGCTAATACCTCGTCACAATGGAACTTCCCATTGTGCGTCCCGATTTTGGGAATTGACATCACAGTGTTCCACCTAATTTAAAATTAAAGGAAATTTTAATTAAAATGAGGATCAGATCCAATATCAAATAGGCTAGGCTTGGTATCTCATACTCAAGGCATTTTAATTGTATTTTAGAGCAAAATCTCACCTTAATACTGAGCTAAATGGAAAACAAGAGTTTATAAAAGAAGTAGAATGTCTGACTCTAAGAATCTTTAACAAAATCATCAAGACACCACGTGGGTAACCACACCTATTTTAATAACTGACAGCATCACGTGACAGACCCACATGTTGGTTGTTGGGCGTGTCGCAAGGCGTGGTCAGAAAAACATGAAGTCCATCGACAAGTTTGTTCGTGATCAAAGAGCAAAGAAAGCTCTGTACCTCATCAAGAAATACAATCTCCCGTTGATCAGAGCGATAGCCTCGCGTATGAACCACACCATGTCCGTCGCCATTGATCTTTTAGACATTAACGTCATTCCCGAGAGGGTTTACAGTGAATTCTCAAAGACGGTCAATCAGTGTGACCCATTGGTGGACATGATTTTCGCTTCTTCCCTCATGTCTCGTGTACGAGTAGCTCTTCAGAGGGACCCAGAGTCTTTTCCTATCATTATGAACTCTTTTAGGAAGCACTCGCCTTTGAACGAGGTTGTAGTTCGAATGGAAAAAGAATATTGTAAGTTTGTACTAGTAAGGCAGGCAACTCCAATAAGATTTATAGTGTACCATTTCCTGGTGCTGCTCGCTATTAATCATTGTGGTTTTGCATTAGTTATACATGCACACAATTTATACTATTATTGATATTAATAATTATTTTATTCACAACATAATTATTATAATACATGTAATTAATTACACCGCTTGCATGTCTGCTTATAAAATGGATGGAAAACTATAAAATATAAATATTGTAATAGCCTAATAATAATGATGTAACACTAACATCAAGCTAACACATTCATTTTTGTGTTTGGTATTAAATAGGTAAAGGGTTAAATTTTGCGGGGTTAAAATTTCTTTTTTGTATTTTTTTATTTTTATATTTTTCTTTTAGATGGTGAGAATTACTATGCCACTCCCATATATGTAATACTGTCAGTTGCTGGTAGTGTCTTAGTTGGACTATTAGCTATTATACTGGCTTATATTTTATGGCCCTCATCATCAGGTATGAAGGAATGAACACTATACTGTTATTTGCTTTTTATTTTTATATGTAGCTGTTCAATGTACTGATGTTTTTCACAATCAGACACTAATACAGAAACTAGCTTCAGTGGACATTGCTAATTTGACGTCGTGTTGGTCGCAGTATGATGAAGGGATCAAGCTGTTAGAGAACTATAAAATTTGGTGCAATCAAACCCAATTACAAACTGATGAGTCACCTATTACTAATGAAACAAGACTTTATCTACAAGACTGGTGTAAGATTGTGGATAGCATATCATTGGAACTGAGTTCTGTCTCTACTGAGAATGGGAATGAGTCTACAGAAGACCTCACCAATGTTTGGTGCAGGGACGATATTATCACTTTGCTTGAGTGTTTAAAGAGTATGTCTACTACATCATAATGATTTTTTATTATTATAAAAAAATAAAATGAATACATTTATTAATTATGAAACCTTATAGCTTGATATTTGCTAAGGACAGCCACTAAGGATGATACAAACAATAATATGTAATAGATATGTCAAAAGCATGTTAATAGAGTTCAATAACGGATTCACGGCCATGGTGGTTAATCCTGATATTTGTAGTCCTTGGGACAATCTCGCGCTTTTGAGCATCAACAGTTTTGTGTGTCTTGATTTCTTCCTTCTCTTCCTGTTTGGGCTTCTCTTGTTTCTTGCGCCTCAGTAGAGATCTGTACCATGTGTGATGGAGGAGTTGTTGATGCAAATGGTAATGGATAATTACAGCAAACGTGACAGTGAATATCCCAAGGGAGATATTGAACCATATTGCCACTATGCTGGTATCATTGCTGATCACTGCTAAACTTGCCATGATGCTCAAGTTGAATAGGAACCAGGCTTCAAGGAAGTCGTGTCGTTTGTTTCTGTACAATCCACCAAAGCAATACCCAAGTGAGAATAGTATCGCTAAGACTGTCAGTAAGATACACAAGAGATACAACCGTCGTAAAATGTAACTGTCTACCAATATGACAGACAAAAGCATTGGTAATCTGGCTACTAATAATACACCAGGCCAGAATCGATACTTGTCTTTCATGGGGCCACTGTGTGCATCAACAATAGGTTTGATCCAACTCCAATACTTATTGAACATTTTATAGTTTGACATATGCTTTTCAAATAGAGGACTGAATAAAATGAGGCATGTGTATGGTACGATGAATAGAATCATAACTAATAAAGCAAACACAAATAGTGCCGCATGTTTGCCTTTACCGTATTCGACTGTAGGATCTTCATACCAAACACTCAATGATGTTACATTGCCTGTGCAGTGAATGGTAATGTCCCTTCTGTCTAACGCAATTACAACTGTACGTATTAGTTTGGAGTATGAAAGAAAGAGCAGTGTGCACAATACAGGAACTGTATTTGAACCAAATAATCTAGATATTTTACCATACCTTCTACACAGTAGAATAATAATAATGATGATTATCCATAGGTAGAAAGGGAAAACAAACTGAAGCCATTCTTTAGCATATCTATCCATTCCTTTGTAAAAACATGCTTCGATTCCAAAGTCTAGATTTATCCACGATATAACTTGACCAAGAGCTGGTAGTGCCCTTTCTCTTGAAAAGACTGGCTCGTATAGTTTTATAATGTTTGCATAAAACAATAAGCCATTCAGTGTACCTTGAGATACAGTTAAATTGAGGAGAATCAGAAAAACGACCATTGCTATGCCCATCACTGCAAAGAGAGCAACCCATGCTATTATGAAGTACTTGCTATCACATAAGCCACAGTTGTTTGACCCAATGAGCAAACTATATCCTTCTCTGCAGGATCCGCACAATCTTTGACCACGGTTGTTTGTGCACTGATTATTGGTATCATTGATCATGAATGTAATGCTGCTTGGAATGCAATATACAAGGCAATGCTCATTGATGATACAAACATCACTATGACTGTCATTAGCATTAAAAGACTCACCAGCATTGTGTGTCCCAATCCATCGCAAACCATTGTGGGAGAGAGTCAGGTTGTTTATGTCACACGTTACATTCTTAGCTGATGAAATATTTTCTGTGCAATCACAGATTCCTGACTCATTCATGCTGAAACCAATTGGACACTGATTCACAATGAATTGGAATTGAAGTGCTTCATAATCAATGTTAATTAAGTTTAATTCCTTAGTCTGACGAATCTGCAACTCTACTTCTGTGTCATCTCCAATTAGAAGAGATGCGTCTGGCAGGAATTCAACTTTAGAACAACTTGCTGCAACAGGCTGTGTTTCAAACTTGATTGTTTGTCCCTCATAATTAGGATGGCGTAGAATGATATCAACAGAGCCATCAGTAGTGCTGTATGCTGACAAATTAGCGCCAAAGCCAAGCATAGTCACATAAAATTCCACCTTTTGTCCAGGGAAAATATTTTGTTTGTCCATCAGATTAGTCGTGTTTTCGTTTTCTAACCCAGGCTCACAGAAATGCATCCTCACTGCATCAGTTGTAGATGAAATGTCTGTCTCATTCACTACCAATTGTACAGGCTCACCAAACAGTATTACTCCATAGCTATCATTTCCTATAGTTCCTGCTGAGTTGTCCTGAAAGTTTAGTACTGGGAGCACAAAATCCTCTTCTTCACCTAAAAAAATGAACGGGCACAAAATATGTTCTGAATTGTATATCCCTCCTCCTTTATTAGAGGCACGGTTGCCTATAAAATCTATTGAAGCTCCCGGAAACAATAGAATAAATGAGCTTCCATTTAGTGATACACCACCTCCATTGACTCCACTGTTGTTCATAAATACTAAACTGTTCTTAACTGCTATAGATGATCCCTTCAATGCCAATCCTGTTGAGAGAGTCTCAATAATTCTAACATTACTTAGCAATACACTATCACAGTTATATATCCAGTTCCGTGGATTATGCGATATGTTAGCGTTCTCAATATGTATTTCAGGGCATGTCAAAAAATCAAAAGCAACTATTAGACCAAAGTAACTATTGTTGGTGATTGAGATAGACTGAATGAAAAACTCATGGAGCCTGCTATTTACAATAGTGCTGTCTATGAGGATTCCACAGATAGCATTGCCATAGAAATGGCTGTCCTTAACAATAACTGATTGTAATGATGGATCAATACCAGCAATATCGCACCTTTCTTCAAGGTCACGAATGAACGAAAAAATCAAGCCACTTCTTCCATTGTATGTTGACGTATCAGCAATTCTAATAGAATACATCGAGTTGCTCAGTTTGATCTTGATATTTTCTGTAGTGTAGTTACTCGTGATATTAATGTGATCCAGACTGACTGATAGATTATATGCTGTGCTGTGTATCATTGCTACAACAATATCCGTGTTAATCCCTGAAAGATTGAACAAGGATAATGAGTAGTTTTGTAGCTCACTGTTGCACTCCTTAAGAGCAGTGTACAAAAAATAGAGTGAGGTCTTGTACAATATCGAGTGGGAAAAACTGACATCTAATGCATTCTTCATATCAAGATCGTCAACTTCATAAAAAAGTGACCCAGTGATAGAGATATTGGAGGAATTCATAACAACCATTTTACAGTTGTACAAACTAATACTATTAAAGGAAAAGTGACTGCTCTCAGTGATAGCAAGACCAACATCCTCTTCATCATCATCATAGCAAGCAATAACAGCATTTTGATCCAGTCCTTCTAATGTTATGTTATCAGTCTCGCAAAAATTGACAAGAGACCTTACGTAATTCGTACCGATGAAGTAGAAGACAGCATTGCTGTATTCATCGATATGTTCAGCATACTCTGAAAAATTGTCACAAGGTAGAGGCGCATTATGAGCTGCACAGTTTTCAGAGACATAGTACTGAGCAGAAGAGAGTTTGCAGCTGATGACAAACAGAGCAGTTGCTAGTAGAAGATGCATTCTTCTTGTCTGGAAGAATGACTGATGATGAGGTGTAGGCTGTACACAGATTAAATACAGTCACAACATCCTAAATGAATTTTATGAGTCAAATCAAGTTATGCCAATTCACATGGCTATAATGCCAAGAGAAACCATACATTCATAATCACATTGCTAACCTTGTTGTCACTGAAAATTCTACACTTTGTATCATTGCATTACTGATTAAGAGTGTTGTTGGGTGGACAAGGAAGTTTGTACATGCTAGGTTCATAAATTATCGCCTAGCTTGATCTTTAATCAGCTCAATGAAGCCAAGAGTAATTGATAAATTATCGCCTAGCTTGATCTTTAATCAGCTCAATGAAGCCAAGAGTAATTGATTGATGGCTTGCTGCAACCTGATAATTTTATGCTACAACATTACAGTTAATTTTTAAAACTCGGGTTAAATTCCAACCACCCACCCCAAACACAATCCCACCTACAACTGTCATGGCTGCCCCCTCTGTGTCAGGGTCTGTTCTTATAAAACGTCATTATGCAGAACTGGTCGAAGCAATTGTCAATCCAACACAGCTAGCTAACGCATTTTACTCTAAGGGGCTCATAAATCAGTCCTCAAGAATGGACGCAGCCCTTCAGGGGAAGAACTCGCTCGAGAGAGCCAGCAAACTCCTCTCTGATGTTGAGCGGGTTATTAAGGCATCTCCCCAAAAATTTGAAATTTTTTTGTCGGTTTTGAAGGAGCAGCTAACTACCGATACATTAATAAAAGAAATAGAGCGTCAGTATAATGGAGAAATGACGTCGACCCCTCCCCTCACTGGTAATTCATCACTGGGTGGAGACATTTTATTATTATTATTATGTTTTTATCTGTGAATGCCTATCATGAACATATTTTATGCTTAAGAAATTGTGATGCTGGAAGTGGCACCATTCTACCGTATAGCGGGAAATTTGGAAGGAATTAAATTTGGCAAATTTGGTGTTTTGATAGCCATTTGCCAAAATAAAATCTGCCATTTTAAAACATTATACACATGCTCAATGGCATGTGGCCACAAATTCGGCAAATTAAAATTTGCCAAAAAATTTAGCAATTTGCCAAATTTTAGTCCTTCCGCTGTACATTAATAATTTTCATAATTAATTTTAAAACACCTTTTATTAGATGAGTCAGACACTACTACTGTGAGAGCAAGGAAGGGAGATGCAAAAAGAGAAGGAGGAGGTATTCCTTCCTATAACATTATATCCTAATCACACATATACATATAGCAGGCACTACTCCTACTCAACATACTGGTATTGAGGAAACTGGCAATGAGGAAATATCTTACTGGCCAGCAGTGAAAGGGATCGGGGCAGTGATGGTTGTCTCTTTAATCATTTGGTTCATTTGTATGTTCGTCTATAGTATGCCAGTAGGTATGTATGTCACTTGTGAACACTTGCTTACACATTAATTCCTTGTTTATAGTTAAGGATCAATTGGACAAAACTGCCGACGAGGCCCTCTATTCTACCATTCCAAGTGAGCCACTTTTATTTGGTCCTCTCAGTCAGTGTTTGATTGCCTCTCTGTATAGCTGGTAGCTGTCACAAGCTCAGCGATCCCAAGTTAGCATTCGAGGAGTTGCATACGGAAATATCCAACTCCAAGGCTCTTGGAATCCACCTTAAACTCCCAAGAGTTAAACTGGAAATTATTGAGAGGGAAAACCGATCAGAGATAGAGAAGCTCATTGATGTATTACATGCATGTCACGAGCAAGACTTGTGTCCGTGCTGGGAGGATATAGTCAGCGCTGTGTCTAAATACGGGAACATGCGCAAAGCCAAAGAAATTGAAAACAAATATATCATTAATGGAAATAAAAACTAATTTTTATACTTTTATATTTATTAATGAGTATTAAACAAAAAACAATGTAAAGTGTTCCAGTGTATTTGAGACTACGTACTAGATATAAGTGATTTAAAAATACTTAAATAATATAGACTGCACATGGGATTTATCTGCTAGTTCTGTTAATATATGGTCCAAGAGATTTGTTGAAGTTTTCCAATCGATGAGAGATTGTTTTGTATAGGACAGCCGTTAATGTCCAGGAAGCTAAGTCGTGTGCAGTGCTTCATGATAGCTTGCACACCTTCATCAGTGATGTTGATACACTGTGTCACTTTCAGCTCCTGGGTATCAAAAAGTATGAGTCAGCAATGATGAGATGCACTTGTCAAATAACAAATGTATCAATGACAAATGCTTGAAATCTAAGACATCTACCTACATACCTTTAACTTGGTTGAGCACATTCCTTTTGATAAATAATACAGCCCGTTATTGGAGACCTAAAAGAAGCAATCAAGTACCTGTAGATCACTAATTATTAACAAACCTTTGTCCTACTTAGATCAAGGACCTGCAAGTAGTGGCATCGATCAGTGAGTATCATGACACTCTTGTCAGTGATCATGTGACACCCAGAGAGGGAGAGGGAGAGCAAGTAACAACAGTTTCTTGTCAACACGTCAATGCAGGAGTTATCCACCAAAACACAGCCTTTGAGATCAACTACCTGCAGTCTTGTACAGCGACAGAATAGTCTGCTTAAATCTAAATTTTAAAAATATAATCAGACGTTATGGTAACAAGCTAACAATCACATTACAATGTATACACTAATGTTAGCAAATGGGAACTCCCATCACTTGGTGGTAGTGAGTGAAGCGTGTGTATGTACTAATGAATGATGGTGTACATAAACTACATACATACCATTTGAGTTAATGTTATTCCTACATCCTTCAGAAACAGAGAGATTAAGTTTTATTAGTTTTGGGCAATATGATCCAATAGACTGCAAGCAAATTCTACTAATATTACCATCTGTAAGATTTAGATCATGAATCCCATCATGGAGAACCTAAAATGACAGTATAAATACGGTAATTATTGCTAGGAGAAAAATCTTAGTTTTTTTCTGACACATATACTTGTTCTTATTTTGCTCAAAAAATTCTGAGCTGATTCTAATCAAAAATTAATTTTTTAAGTTGCTCAAAAATCTGGCCAAAGACCCTGGGCTATGACAGGGAAATTCATGAAAATTGGCTCGGACAGAATTCTTTGTTTTCATTACATTTTCTGATGCATATACACGTACTTATGTTGTGCAAAAATTTTGAGCTGATTCCGATCAAAATTAAATTAAAAAAAAATTTTTTAAGTTGCTCAAAAATTGGGCCATGGACCCTGTACTATAGTACAGGGCTATGGGCAAAAATATGTCAAAAACGACTAGGAAAGAATTCCTTATTTTTATTACATTTTCTGATGCGTATACATGTACTTATGTTGTGCAAAAAGTTTGAGTTGATTCCGATCAAAATTAAATTTTTTACAAATTTTTTTAAGTTGCTCAAAAATTGGGCCATAGACCCTGTACTATAGTACAGGGTCATGGGCAAAAATATGTTAAAAACGACTAGGAGAGAATTCCTTATTTTTATTACATTTTCTGATGCGTATACATGTACTTATGTTGTACAGAAAGTTTGAACTGATTCCGATCAAAATTAGACTTTTTAAAAATTTTTTAATTTGCTAAAAAATTGGCAAAATCTTATCAAAAATAGCTAACAGAAAAATTCATTAAAAATAGCTGGAAAAGAATTCCTTTTTTTTATATTAAAAAAAATAATCTAATACGGTATAGAAAATTTGAGCTAACTCCAATCAAAACAGATTTTCTATTACTCAGTATAAAGACTGATCAAGGCTCTGTGGTGGAGCCACACAATAATAACAGCAAGAATAACAATTAATTATATGAAACCTCAACACTAACCAGTTGAGCATTGTGATCATTCATTAAGCGCCTTTTACACATTCTTTGCGCTATCTTGGATTTTATCAGTGGCGGGAGGTACAGGAGACTATCCTCGAACCAAAAGAAATCTCTCATTAGAGCATCAAGAGATTTACTGAACAAGGAGGGAACCATTACTGACAAACTAGATAGCTCCGCCTTTGCAATTTTATTACGCGGGGGTGGTAATTAATGTTAACTCAAAAAATCATTTCAAAGAAATTTAGATACTACCAAAATGACCTAGTCCAGCATGATGTTTCTTATTTTTCATCAACAGCTGTGTACTCGTTAGATTTTGTTGGATTTGATAATGCCTGCAGTTCCATCTGCCTGTTGAAAACAATCGTCTTTGCCTTTAGCAGCTTAATAATGATAACCATGCAACTAAAAGAATAATAATGGAAAGCATAGGTCATCATATAATATACCTTGCAATAATGAGAACTATTACTAATATCAGGACACTGACAGTAGCAGCATATATCGTTTTTGTACTTCTTTTCATATGGCTAACTTCTATTGGAGAACTGAGGAAAATGAATGATGGCCGAGGGCGAGGGGTATCAGTTACTGCTGGTATGCAATAAACTCCAGCTACATCAACCACTCTAGTAAGAACTGCTCCTTCTGCTGGTGTCAATAATCTCTTATCACACTGATCCAGCTCCTCTTCATTTCTAGTGCAGGCAACATTAATAAGTTGTATGGTCCTCCTTGATGCTTCATAACGTGAGCCATTAACAGCATCACCTCCTATCATTGCGCAATAAACACAACACCTTGCAGAATGATTACTTGATGCATTATAGTTCAGTTGTTTACAGACTACTGATGCTTCTCTGTCAGTCCATCCATTAGCAGACACAAGCCCCCAGGTATTATAATAACACACTTGAAGTATACCTTCATAATCAGTTGGACCACCAACCAAACGTACATCAGAGTTAGAGCAATCTGGATTTAATGAAAGCATGAATATATTCACACAATAATGGTTACTCCTTACTGTCTCTACAAATGATTCCAACAACATTATTAAGAGAACAAGTAAAGGAGCCATGTTCTCTCTTGCGGCATTCACTAACAGTCTCTTCATATCCTCCACAATTGAAATCAGAATAAATGATAGCTTCATTACCATCACCAAAGTATGAATCAGTATAAACAGTTGGTTCTACAGGAATATGATAAAGAGTCATAACCATGAATACATTCATTGTGATCATACCAGATTCTCCAAGCCCCATTTGTCTACACACTACATATGCATCAGTTACACTGAATCCCCTACCACATACACTCCCCCAAATATTATTAGTACAGACTTCCAATCTTCCAGACTCTCCTGTGCTACCATTAACAAGACGCACTGATCCTTCTTCACACTCACCAGTTGATTCTAAATAAAGTTATAATTATAATCACATCACAATCTTAATGTTACTTACCATAGCATCGTAGACCAATGGGGTACTGACACTTTGATTGACATTTATCAACAAGATCACATTCACTTAATGATGTAGCAGTTGGGGCATCAATACATGAAACATTCTGAAACAGGCTATTGACACTGGATAATCCAAACCTTCCATCATTAAACACTGCTGTTACTGTGAGAAAGAAAATATAACAATAGTATCTGTTCATAACATACTATCATATTGCTCATATCCTAGCTGTCTGCAAGCTACTATTGCTTCTTGTGGTCCAAGTGAACAAAACAGTGACCATGATCCATGATAGCAGTACTCTATATTCCCTTCAGCAACACCAGACCTACCACCACCAGTTAGTCTAATGCGTCCACTAGTACATGATACTCCTCCAGTTGGAGGAGGAATGCATTGATCAGGAGTATAGCACTTCACACCAGCTACATTAGTCTGAGGTATCATAGTCTTTCCTTCCTCTAGGGAAAGAGTTGTTCTTGTACAATCACTGATTGTTCTTTCATGTCCAGTGCAGTGTATGCTTGATATGTGTATCGTCTTGTTAGGTGGTTTGCCAAAATGAGAACGATAATATGGATGAGTTCCTATATTCAATTCATCACAATAACTACACAGTTTTTAAGAGGATACTTTACCATATATCTGGTATCCTAATTGCCTGCAGGCTACTTCAGCATTCTGAATACCCCAACTTGAATCAGAGATAAGGCCCCAAATATGGTCATGACAAATCTCTATTGTTCCCTCATAGTTCCATTCACTACCTACCAATCGTATCTCACCATCTTCACAATCTATATTGACAGGATTTGATGTAATATGAAAATAAGGATATTATTCCCTACCATATCCACACAATACTCCAGCAACACTATCCCTTGAGCATTTTGACTGAGGAAAAATTTTCTTATCACAGTCGGTTAAGTTAGTCTCCCATCCTCCACAAGAAAAATCAGAATACATAATTGGATACTTTCCATCACCAAAGTAAGAGTTATGATATGCCACTGGTTCTATACATAGTTTGATAAAGTAAGGAAATAGCTTGAATTATAATGCATGGTCTTTTAGTTTGATACCTAATTGTGGAAATCCAATTTCAGTACAGGCAACATGAGCATCAGTCTTATCCCATCCTTCATCACAGACAGCTCCCCAGACTCCATCAGTACATATTTCAATTCTTCCTTCATTTTCAATGATACCATCAACTAGTCTAATATCACCATTAGTACACATACCAGGATCTGTATTAAAGTGTTATAATTGGACTCACAAAAGTTTGGACTTACTGAAACATTTTATTGCTAAAACTTCACTGCACCATTTGAGACATTTTGATGCATGAATCTTGCAGTTTGATAAGGAAGACTCTGTACCAGTACATGTGATATTTTCAAAGAGGCTGAAGTTCTGAGATATTTCAATGGGAATGATTGAAGCAGCTTGGTTAAAAAAAACTTTAAAAACATTAAAAACTCTTATGTAATTTTTACCTGTATAGTTAGTGAATCCAAGCTGTTTACAGACAACAGATGCAGCTACAGCATCCAGTTTACAGAATGGTGACCAGTATCCATTATAACAATACTCTAATCTACCAGTCCCTTTCTCCTCACTACCTTCTAATCTGATAGTACCATTAGACTGACACTGTGATGCTACAGTATTGATCTCGATACAGCCCCTAGGCCTTGTTCCAACATTATCATCATTGTCACCATCACCATCATCATCTATACATTTAACCCCAGCTACATCATCAGTGTTGAGAGCCAGTTTTCCATTTTTAAGTGAGAGTATGATCTTAGAGCAGTGCATAATGCTAGTCTCTTGGCCAAAACATGACACATGCTTAAAATGTAGTGGTAAGTTTGTCTTGCCAAAATGTGATCCAATTACAGGTTTAGCAGCTATAAAATAAAACACATGTTTGCATGAATCAATTAATTAGTCATACTTTTATTCTTGTATCCAAGTGTATTACAGACAACTCTAGCATCTCCATTGCTCCATGCAGTATCTGATATTAAGCCCCACATGTTATTATAACAGACAAGAACAGTTCCTTCACTAGGGCCATTGCCACCTCTTAGTTTCACCTGACCATTGCTGCAAGCTATGAACATACATGATGCAAATCATTTAAATGAGAAGCCTGACTTACAGTCTTTGCACATCACTCCAGCTGATTTTTGCTGTGTGCAATTGAAGTTTGGTTGTATACTCTTGCTACATTGTTGAATGCTGGTCTCAAATCCAGAGCAACCAATATTACTTAATATAATCGGACCTTCAGTCTCACCAAAATAAGCACCATAGAATGTGGTTGGATCTATATCATTGAATCATTAAATTTCTTCATTAAATTTGTCTTACTTGGTCCTCTGTATCCCAGTCCTTTACAGAATACCAAAGCATCAGATGTACCCCAACTAGTTTGACAGATACCACCCCATACTCCATTGAGACATATTTCAGCTCTACCTTCTTGCTCTATTGTACCATTGGCCAATCGGATCTCACCGTCATTGGAACATGAACCAGTATCTATTATATACATTTGATAATAAGGGCCTTTGTTATATTACTTACTATAGCAACGTAGACCATACTCTGTTGAACATTGTGAAGGATTTATATAACATAAGCTTTCTTTTATTACATCCGTACAATTTGAAATTGAACTCTGACTTCTACTGCAGTATTTATAGTTGAAAGTGCTTGATGTGTTAGTACGACCAAATCTTTCATCATTAAAGACACTGACAACTGATAGGAGTAATTTACAATTTGACACAAAAACTCTCTACTGCTTAGACTTACAAGTAGAATTGTATCCTAGCTGTTTACATATGAGTGAAGCAGTGATTGATGACATACCACAGGAAGGTACCCAGTCCCCATCGTAACAATACTCTACTCTTCCTTCATTACTGGTAGATCCATTGACTAGTCTTACAGTACCATTAGCACAAGTACCAGATTCTAAATGTATTATAATAATTATGAATTGAGACTATTATTGTTCATACCTGGAGAAGGAGAATAACAGATAAGAGCAGTTGCTGTTGAAGCAGTGCACCTGTTGCAATATGATCTACAGTAACCATACCTTCTAGAACAACACTCTCTTGAATAAACATATGAACATTGAGATAGTGAAGAACTAGAAGAACTGCATGACCAGTAGTATGTGTCATAATAACTCATGTGATACCGACCATAATATCTATAATTATTTGCAACGCCTGTATTGAGGAGTTTTACAGTAACTATTATTAATACAAAACAACTACTAACCAAGTGCTCCAGGATATCCCATTGCTTTACATATTAGTTTTGCAGTGTAACAATTGAACGTGTAACTGCAGACAGTTCTCCAGACTCCACTTTTACAATACAATGGAATCCCTTCATTACTGGGTCCTGTATTATTAAAAGGTCTCCACAATCTGAACTGCCCATTAGTACAAGGGGTCTTAACTCGACCTACATTAAAATGGAATGAGTAGATTTATTATTTTTAAAACATTTTTCTAACCAAAACACTCCATCCCAGCAACTTCAGTGCTACTGCATCCAACAGAATTTGCTATGTAACTACAAGAAGAGAGACTGTTACTGCTACTTGAACAGCCCACATGTCTTATTGCTATAGGAGCATAGCCTTTTCCATAGTTTGCACAACAAGTAGATCTACAAGACTGACCTATATGCTATGTATAAAATGCATGTCCATTGATTTAACTTTACCATCAAATCCCAATTGTTTACATGCTACTTTACAATCAGAATTATCCCAACCATCATCACATACAGTTCCCCATTCATTATTGAGACAGTACTCAATCCGACCATATGATCTATATGATGATGATGCTGTTATCAAACGAATGTCATGATTTTTGCATGAGCCACCACCTGTGTAATTTTTGGGCTCATTTTCATCAAAATTAGATATTAACTCACTTTGGCAAACCACTCCAGCAAGTGTACCATGATTGCACAAACTAGTTGAGGCTTTAGAGTACTTACAGTCGAGTAAACTGTTCTCTGTTCCAACGCAGTTCACATAGTCAATCAATTTCTTTCCAGTGCCCCAACCATAATATGAGTTTCCCTTGAATTGAGCTCCTAAGGAAACTCAACTAAAAATCATTTTAAGCAAAAATTTTAATTACTACAAATGCTTCAATTAACAACTTAGCACAGTAATCTGCTAATGCATTATGGGCTGGTTTCATGAGAACAGCAGACAATAATCAATAAATGATGAAGAACCAGTCAAGAACTTGTGACCATTACCTTTTGTAGAAAATCCCAACTGCCTACAGACAACCCTTGCATCAATATTACTGAAGGAATTGTGACAGACCCAGCCCCATACACCATTGAGACAAACTTGCAGGTTCCCCTCCCAGGGTCCTGATCCCCATACCAAACGTACAGAGCCAGTTTGATGATGACTGCAGGATTCAGAGTCTATTGGAGAACAGGCTGTCAAAAGAGCTACATTGCTAGATCTATTACACTGACCTGCTAAAATGTACTGCTGAGCAAGAGCTGCTACAAGGAGCACAACACTACTGCTCTTCATCATTTTTTTGGACAATGAAAAATAATTTTTTTTGCAAATTAAAAATAATTGTAATTACTCAAAAATTTTCTCATTACTTAAAAAAGTATGAGATAACATCCTGTTCAATAAAAAATAAATCAATAGCAATCACAATTGATATGTTATGCTTAAAGCAATGAAGTAATTAATTAAAAGAAGTAGCTTCAACCTGGTTGACTTTTTCGTATACATTTTCTACCTCATAGGTATCAACAACAGACACATATTCTTCAATATCAGTTGCCATGTTATAATCATAATCATCAGCAAGCTTAGCATCTGGCGGTATTTTAGGCAGAGCCATAGCAGGTGGTGGGACTCTTGTCAAATGGGCCGGAGCTCTACTCTTGTATTTCCTCTTCATGATGCATATAATTGCACTGGAAAAAATAGATTGTAATAGTTATAGTGTGTTCTACAAATACCTTGCAATAATGAGTATAAGGACAACTATAATGATGTTTATGGATCCTACAGTCACATAGGCCATGCTACTACTGCCACTACTTTGAGCGCTTGAGGTACCTGGAACTGTTTCACTTGCTATTACGCATCTCACTCCAGCTACAGAGACTCTGCCATTTAAAGCTATTCCTTCTGCCGGTGTCAATAATCTCTTATCACACTGATCCAGCTCCTCCACATTTCTAGTGCAGGCAACATTAATAAGTTGTATGGTCCTCCTTGATGCTTCATAATGTGAACCATTAACAGAAACACCTCCTAAAAATAGCAGCTTGATAGTCATTTTATATCATTAAAGATTACTTGATGCATTATAGTTCAGTTGTTTACAGACTACTGATGCTTCTCTGTCAGTCCATCCATTAGCAGACACAAGCCCCCAGGTATTATAATAACACACTTGAAGTATACCTTCGTAATCAGTTGGACCACCAACCAAACGTACATCAGAGTTAGAGCAATCTACAAAAATGTTATCAGTGGTCTGGCTTCAAAGCAGTGGTAATAAAAGTAGCTTACTATCTCTACAGATGATCCCAACTGTATTGCTACGTGAACAAGTAAAGGAGCCATGTTTTCTCTTGCGACATTCACTAACAGTCTCTTCATATCCTCCACAATTGAAATCAGAATAAATGATAGCTTCATTACCATCACCAAAATATGAATCAGTATAAACAGTTGGTTCTGAGGAATATGATAAAGAGTCATAACCATGAATACATTCATTGTGATCATACCAGATTCTCCAAGCCCCATTTGTCTACACACTACATATGCATCAGTTACACTGAATCCTCTGCCACATACACTCCCCCAAATATTATTAGTACAGACTTCCAATCTCCCAGACTCTCCTGTACTACCATTAACAAGACGCACTGATCCTTCTTCACATTCACCAATTGATTCTAAATAAAGTTATAATCACATCACAATCTTTAATGTCACTTACCATAACAGCGTAGACCAATGGGGTACTGACACTTTGATTGACATTTATCAACAAGATCACATTCACTTAATGATGTAGCAGTTGGAGCATCAATACATGACACATTCTGAAACAGGCTATTGACACTGGATAATCCAAACCTTCCATCATCAAACACTGCTGTTACTGTGAGAAAGAAAAAATATTATAACAATAGTACTAGTCTGTTCATAACATACCGTCATATTGCTCATATCCTAGCTGTCTGCAAGCTACTACTGCTTCTTGTGGTCCAAGTGAACAAAACAGTGACCATGATCCATGATAGCAGTACTCTACATTCCCTTCAGCAACACCAGACCTACCACCAGTTAGTCTAATGCGTCCACTAGTACATGATACTCCTCCAGTTGGAGGAGGAATGCATTGATCAGGAGTATAGCACTTCACACCAGCTACATTAGTCTGAGGTATCATAGTCTTTCCTTCCTCTAGGGAAAGAGTTGTTCTTGTACAGTCACTGATTGTCCTCTCGTGGCCAGTACAGCCTATATTTGATATGTGTATTGTCTTGTTAGGTGGTTTACCAAAATGAGAACGATAATATGGATGAGTTCCTATTAATAAAGTCACAAAATTACATGTAATCCATTAGAAAATAATTTACCATCTATCTGGTATCCTAATTGCCTGCACACTACTTCAGCACTTTGTGTACTCCAACTTGAATCAGAAATAAGGCCCCAAATATGATCATGACAAATCTCTATTGTTCCTTCATAGTTCCATTCACTACCTACCAATCGTATCTCACCATCTTCACAATCTACAGCATTCATGATTATATAGATATAGCTACAACAGAGCATATTACCATATCCACACAATACTCCTGCAGTATTGTTCCTGGAACAGTTAAACTGTGGATAGACTGTCCTGCTACAGTCTGTTAAATTAGTTTCCCATCCTCCACAAGCAAAATTGGAATGCACAATTGGATACTGACCAGCACCAAAGATTGAGTTGAGAAATACTACCGGCTCTATGAGATGAATAAATCATTTGATACTCAAATATTGTACATACCTTTATCAGAATGCCCTAGCTGTGTGCAGGCAACATGAGCATCAGTCTTATCCCATCCTTCATCACAGACAGCTCCCCAGACTCCATCAGTACATATTTCAACTCTTCCTTCATTCTCAATGATACCATCAACTAGTCTAATGTCACCATTAGTACACATACCAGGATCTGTAATTAACTTATAAAGATATTAAGAGGAAGTTGAACATACTAAAGCATTTTATTCCGATATTTTTTGGACACAATGGAATGCATTCTGATGTTTGGACCACACAATCTGAGACATTATCTTCAGTTCCATTGCAAACAATATTATTAAAAAGACTAAAGTTTTGAACAACTCCAAAAGCAGTTGTAGAAATGACAGAAGCAGCTATAATAAACAATAACAATGTAGTACTATATGTTTGTATATACTAACCTGTATAATTAACAAATCCAAGCTGTTTACAGACAACAGAAGCCGCCACAGGGTCCAGCTTACAGAATGGTGACCAGTATCCATTATAACAATACTCTAATCTACCAGTCCCTCTCTCCTCACTACCTTCTAATCTGATAGTACCATTAGACTGACACTGTGATCCTTCAGTGTTGATCCATGATGGTGGTGCAATACATTCAGTTGGTTCATCGTGTATGCAGTCAACCCCAGCTACATCATCAGTGTTGAGAGTTAGTTTACCACTATCCAGTGAGAGTATGGTCTTAGAGCATTGAATGATGCTAGTCTCTTGTCCAAAACATGACACATGCTTAAAATGAACAGGGAGCCTTGGTTTACCATAGTATGAGCCACGGATTGACTTAGCAACTATATAAAATATGAAACTATTGTCAATAATAATTCATTCCTTACTTCCATTGCGATAGCCCAGTCTACTACAGACAACTTTAGCATCTCCATCGCTCCATGCAGTATCCGATATTAAGCCCCACATGTTATTGTAACAGACAAGAACAGTTCCTTCATTGAAATACTTTCCACCTCTTAATTTCAACTGGCCATTACTACAAGCTGCAACATACATAAATTCTAATCAATAGTTTCTAAACTTTCAGGATTACTTACAGTCTTTGCATGTCACACCAGCAGTGTACTGCTGAGTGCAGTTGAAGTTGGGCTGACTTGATTTAGAGCAGCTATAAATCCCAGACTCATAGCCCCCACAACCAAAGTTACTAAACAGAACA
>NW_003546304.1:260166-292626 GCF_000090795.2 Amphimedon queenslandica | reverse complement strand
TTGATTTAGAGCAGCTATAAATCCCAGACTCATAGCCCCCACAACCAAAGTTACTAAACAGAACAGGACCATTTGTTTCACCAAAATAAGCATTAGAACGTGCAATTGGGCCTAAATATGATATTGTGCATTAGTCAATTCATTAGTTACTTTATACCTGCTCCTCTGTATCCCAATCCTTTACAGAATACCAAAGCATCATATCTACCCCAACTAGTTTGACAGATAGCCCCCCATACTCCATTGAGACATATTTCAGCTCTACCTTCTTGCTCTATTGTACCATTGACCAGTCGGATCTCACCATCATTTGTACATGAACCAGTACCTTAAGATTTATCAAAATAGAATCATTATGCATACTGTCTTACTGTAGCAACGCAGCCCATACTCTATGGAACAGCTTGAAGGTGTAATATAACATGAACTTTGTTTTATCACGTTAGTACATTGAGATAATGACTGGTGAGTGCTACTGCAGAACTTGTAATTTAAGAGATTCCTGCTGTTGGCCCGTCCAAATCGTTCATCGTTAAAAACACTAGCATCTGTTATGTAACAAAGATTATTTTAAAGCATTATAGATGAGTCCATTGCATGTACTTACAAGTAGAATTGTATCCTAGCTGTTTGCATATGAGTGAAGCAGTGATTGATGACATACCACAGGAAGGTACCCAGTCCCCATCATAACAATACTCTACTCTTCCTTCATTACTGGTAGATCCATTGACTAGTCTTACAGTACCATTAACACAAGTACCAGATTCTAAACACATCATTATAGGTGAAAATAATTTATATTGATAACATACCTTGAGAAGGAGAATAACAAATAAGACCAACTGCTCTTGAGGCAGTGCACCTATTACAATATGATCTACAGCCACCATAGTAGCTTGTAGAACAACAGTATCTTGAATTAACGTATGAACATTGTGATAATGAAGTTCTAGTAGAACTGCATGACCAATAGTATGTGTCATAATAACCTGTATAGTATCGACCATAATAGCTATAACTTGTGGTACCTACAGTTGAGAAATTTTACAGTAACTATTATCAATAGCAAATGCATACTAACCAAGTGCTCCAGGATATCCCATTGCTTTACATATTAGTTTTGCAGTATAACAATTGAACCTGTAGCTGCAGACAGTTCTCCATGCTCCACTTTTACAATACAACAGGATTCCTTGATTACTAGGTCCTGTGTCACTAAATGATTTCCACAGTCTAAACTGCCCATTGGTACAAGAACTAGTGACTCTTCCTATAAAATGAAATTCAAACAAAGACTCATCTGTCTCATAGACTTATACCATAGCATGCCACACCAGCTACTTCAGAGCTAGAACAGCCAGCAGAATTGGCAATGTAACTGCATGAAGAGAGCCTACTGTAACTGCTGGAACAACCAACATTCCTGATCCTAATTGGTACATAGCCTCGTCCATAACCCGCACAACAAGAGTAACTGTATTGTGAAGCTATATACATATAATTAGAAGTACATTATAACAAAGTAACTTACTGTCAAATCCCAATTGCCTACAAACTACTCTAGCATCTGAATTATCCCAACCATTATCGCAAATAGTCCCCCACTGATTGTTACGACAAAATTCAACACGACCATGAGATCTGTAAGATGATGATGCAGTAATCAAACGAATATTATTGTTTGTACAAGTCCCTCCACCTATATTGTAATGAAGCATTAATATAAACTCGTTTCTCCTTTCATATCTTACTTTGACAAACAACTCCAGCTAATCTACTATGAATGCAAGAGCTGGTAAGAACTGTATTGTAGCCACAGCTAGTTATACTAGTTTCAGACCCAGTACAACTGACATAGTCCATTAGTATAGTCCCATTACCCCAGCCATAGTATGAACTAGTTTTTGCTGCAGCTCCTAGTCAAAGAAACAAATATAGTGATTAGTGACAACAGAATCCATAGCCAGTCAAGTGATTGTAGTAAAGATAAATACTGGTGATTCAGTTTGTTTGTCATGCAATCGTGAGAATTCGGAGTAGTAATAATAATCATTTAGAGCATTAGTTGATCTAATAGTAGATCTAATAGTAGATCTAATAGTAAAAGCTACATGTACATGATTAAAGCAACCAATACGTATAGTAACAGAGTGATGTTTGTATAGGCAGATTTATGTTGACTCAAAAAGTAAGATTTAAAAATCAATTATGAATAAAGGAATAGATTCGGAGTTTAGTTATACATTTCATAGTTGATATAAACACATTGAATAAACATAATGTGAAAAAGAAAAATAAGTAACAACTACCTGTCACTATACTACCCCAAAATCATAGTTAATCTAACAATAAGCTAGTATTGCATAACGGCTCACATCGCACTAGTGTAGAAGAAAAAAGTTTTATCTTTGCATGCATAATGATACAGTGACATGCATGCAGTGTGCAGGAAAAAATTAGCATTTATTATACCTGTGATAGTATATCCTAATTGTCTACAGACAACCCTTGCATCAGTAGTGCCGAAGGCATTGTGACAGACCCAGCCCCATACACCATTGAGACAAACTTGCAGGTTCCCTTCCCAGGGTCCTGATCCCCATACCAAACGTACAGAGCCAGTTTGATTAGTACTGCAGAATTCAGCATCTGTAGCAACATAATAATATAGAAATACTATTAAAAATGCACTAACTTGCAACAGTTAATGCCACTGACAGTACAGCAGCAAAGAGAAGAATCTTTTTCATTTTTCAGCCCAGGGCTAATGATTAATTGATTATTAATAAAATAACAGTTAATAATCATAAAATTAATATTAAAATAACTTACAACCACGCCCAGAGGCAAAATGCCAAATCAGCACAACGGGTTCATTGGTTCTCTAGGGAATCTGCTCGGGCTGTATAAAGAGGTCTCTTCTCTCTCTGAGACTATACGCAAATTAGCTCCAAGTGTCTCGTTAGGAAAGAGTGTGCTTCAATATGCTGACCGAGTCGCCACTGCTCATCAAACAGTTCTTCCTCCCTGTAACGTGACCCAATCACTGACCACGTGTACTGATATCAAGTCAACAATACACTGTATAGTAGAGGTAATTAATCATTAACCCTTTCCATTGGGTGGAGCTCAGTTTTGTCCATGTCCATTTGTATAGGTTTTATTACAGTATCCGGATTGGGATGCTCATGTGCTCACTAAAGGATACCAACTGGTGAGAACTAATCCCTCTGCACAAAACTAACTAACTCCATGGAGCATTTGTTAATGCATATAAATGGAATTATGCCATGCAAATAATTCTCTAGCTAGAATTTGACAAAACAAAGCTAACTAATTGCAACTAAGTAAAATTTCTTATTATCTGCATTTACATGTTTAGGTCAATGGTTTAGTATGTCCTTTGGTTGGTACTAAGTTTTTGGATTCAGAATTTCCTAATCAAGCGGTTGACATCATTGCCAATTCATTACAATGGAGCCAGTTATTTGAATGGTATAACTATTGATACTCATATAGCATTATATTTTTGTAGTATTGGATTTGAAGGTTTCTGTAACCTCATGCTACAATATGCTGTATTTGTACCACTGGATAATGCAAGCTACATACAGATCAGTGGTAAGATTATATTACCATGATCACTTTCATGTTACTAGGATATTTGCTAACAACTAATATGTCAAGGTTCATGCTACCAATGAGAAAAGTGCCCGTTAAGCCTACTAGTAAGTAATAATGATGATAATACTATCATTTTCCATTTCTAGGTAGTCCTGATTTGAATCATCCTTCAACAAGGTGGCATTACTTTAATTCTTTAAGTGTATTTATTATCGTGTTCTGGTAGGATTTCTTCATTAAAGAAATCTAATGTCAGCATGTCCCATTTATGCTATGGATGTAAGCTGCCTCTGTCTCCAGGTAAAAATTATGATTGTGTGATCATTCTGCCATTGTAATTTTGATTATTGCACTTACTTTAGGTAACTTAATGAGTTATCACACAAAACCAGCTACTAACTCAGAAGTAAAGAGCTTGTCGCTTGCAATCTTTAATGATTCTGGAAGCAAATCAAAAACATGCATGAAAGTCAGTATTATTTATTAATTTTGTTCTTTCAACTGTAATGTGAATGATGGTGTTGCAGAGGATACAGAAGGTATCAGAAGCCATTGGCATGCTTTGTTTAATGAAGAAACACAAGTAAGTGCGTTCATTGAAAAGTTTTGTTATTTATGATAATTATTTAGATCTATAAGCTACAGGGAACTCCTTAAAAAAGCTTCGTCAGCCACAGTCAGTGTGGTATTATTATTTATTCATTTCTTTCTTCTCTTTAGTCTCAGAATCCATTTGGTGGTGATGCTGCTGATTTAATATCACAACATGTTCCGTTAAGTGAGGTAGGAGGAAGCTATTCTTGTAATCAAACATTATTATTCATGTAAAATTAATGCTTAATGCTGATCAGGTTAAAAGATTTGTAGTGTCGTCATTGCTACAAGTGGTACCGAAACTAGCATGGGGTTCAAATAGGAACAAGAGATTGGTTTTGAAAGGTTTGTATATCTTCTCTTGCCGTAAGAGATATGTCTCTTGATTTTTATTCTTCAGCTGTTTTGGAGGTATTATCATTGCATAATCATGAAACAAGATCACTCACTCACCTAACCAGAGGAATAAAGGTCAAAAAAGAGTATCATGCTCATCTTTTTAATTTTTTTGTGTTTGCCTTCAGATCTCAGAGTACAATTGGGTCACTGGTAAGATGGGGGAGAAGCAATACACCCATGTACCACCATCCCAGAGTCTAAGTGACGAGCTGATGGTTTTATTGTGGATCAAGTGGCTGATTGAAGGATTCGTCCTACCACTCATTAATGTAATGGAATTAAGTGTATAATGCCTTAAAATTGCCTTTATGATAATACCATCATGTACTCTTGATATAATACATTGTTCATTTATAGAAATACTTTTATGTAACTGAGAGAGGAGGCTCAACCAGGAATGTATTGTTCTTTTATACGAAAGACGTTTGGTCACAGATTGTTCAGTTTGGCATCAAAGGTACATGTACATGCATGAGAAATACAATTTGTGACCTATAATTGCTGTGTGTACTGTAACAAAATTATCTTGTTAATAGATTTAACTGATAAGCATATACTGAAACCAATAAAAGAGGTATTTTTACACACACACACACATAATAGTAATAACACTTGTTATGGTCTATACAAACACATAGTGGGCTACTACAAATATTATTATTAGTGTTAATGCATTATCTTGATTTGTGTCAGAAGAACAACATCAAAATTTTATTGGAATTATTTTAAATATCTGTTGTGTGTTAGGGTGATGTGTCTTGCTTGTTGCAAGACTCAAAAGCTTTAGGTGTCTCTTTGCTTCGCTTCTTGCCAAAAACTGAGAGTCTCCGGCCAATAATAAACATGAAGACCGTCCCCAAAGGATTGGAAGGAGTGATAAGAGATGAGAAGCCTCAGTCAACCAATGCCAAGCTAGTCAATATCTTAGCTGTACTAAAGTATGAGGTCAGCCATTTCCTTTATTACTTTCATGAACTAGTTGCACTCACAGAGTTTGAATAAACTTGGCTGCTCGATGCTTGGATTTAACGAGTTTTATAAAAGATGGAAGGATTTCCTTGAGAGAAAGTCTGTCAGCTTGGATGAGTCAAATAAGTAATTTAATACCATTTTACTACAAGTTTTCATCTTCCTCTCCTTTCGCCCTATTACAATGAAGGTCTTGGTATATGATAAGTGTTGATGTGTTGAATTGCTTTAATACGGTTTTATCCGATCGTCTAATGATGCTACTTGATAGAATACTGACAAAAGTGAATAGCACATTGGGGTTCATTCTAATCACCATGTAATAGGACTGTTACTACATTAGGGGATGTCATGTTATCAAAGTGAATAACGGGAGTATAAAGATGTATTTTAAAAGATGTGTCACTGAAGGTTAGCAACCTTTCATTTTTGCATATCAGAGATGGGTCAATGCACTTTTACAGTGCAAGAAATATGATACCATTGAGTCACTCTATGTATGGTGTGGTGTGTATTAAAATTAGCCTCAATCCTGTTCCTTGGTATAATTTATTTATGACAGCTGTTATTAATTCTAGAAGTTGTATACTCTTGTACCATTTTATTTATTTTTAACAGCTGCAATGGTTCCATTTGTTGAGATAGCTGACAGAGTTTCATCTTCTCATCATAATGTAGTACTATCTGATGCAGTGAGTCATCCTTACTTAGTATCCATAATCTATCATATTGATCATTTATTAGATGTCGGTGAAATTGATATCAAAAGAAATGATACTGTATACATTGGAATGTCACCTCAAGAATAATATTGTTAAGGTATGGCGAGTGAGTTTCAATTGGGAGGCAGTCATTAATATGTAATAATAGTAATTGAAACCAAAGAAATACATTTGGTATTATAATTTTATAGTGTATTATCAAATTTTTGATCAAAATTAGATTTTTTATAAATTTTGAAGTTGCTCCAAAATCTGGCCAATTTGGCTCCGAGAGAATTTTCCTTTTTTTAATAATTTTTTTCTGATGCATAATGTTCTTATGTTCTGTATCAACTTTGCTAATCAAAATTGGATTCTATTATAGGTAAACGGGCAGTATTTTGTACAGGTGCAGGGGATACCCCAAGGATCAATATTATCCACTCTGCTCTGTTGGTCAGTGAAGTACATTCACTCCAAACATTATAACCCTCCTTTATATTTACAGTATCTACTATGCTGATATGGAGGCTAGATGTATTGGCTCTTATATAAGAACTGAAGGAGTAAGTGGACCAATGGATCATGTTGCCTAACTTGCCTTACATCTTTTTAAAATTTATGCTGTAGTTCTTTGTAAGATTAGTTGATGACTTTTTGTATGTGACCGACAAAGCTGATTGTGTTAAAAGTTTTGATGCATTATTGAGCGGGGGAATCAGTCAGTATAACTGCTACATTAATAAGAATAAAACCAAGAGGAATTACTCCATTACTGATAATGGGAAAGTAACAAAGTGTGTTGATGGTAAGGAAAGTAGAAATGGACTCTGCTTTAGCTTTAAGTATCATTCACAGTGGAATGGTTTAATTGGTGTGGACTGTTAATTAATACTACAAATCTTCAAATCTTAGTTGACAATAGCAGATACAAGAGTATGTTATGCTGCAAATATCCCATAGTCTTTGTCACTTATAATTATTCCCTTGTTTCTAGACATAAGAGATTGTTTGACCATTAGTAATTCTAGCATCGTTCCTGCACACTCACTCTCAATTCAACTCATACAGTAATAATAATGATAATAATTAGTGCTTTGATTCACTTTTCTCCTTTTATTATCATAGAGCACTCTCGTTGAAGTGTGTCCCGCATTTACTGGACTCACAAGTAACTAATGCACTCTCTGATAGTGTTAGTATGCGTGTAGTGGTACAAGCTCTAGCATTCAGCTCTTGTGTTTGATTGTGTTTCTATTAAAGTGGCTCAAGCAGCTGTATTGTTAACACAGTTTATACAAGTACAGGAATGTTAACCACATTTCTGTCCAACCCACGATAGGCTTTTACAATTCCTTGAGTATAAAATCAGCAGTCTCTTTGTCCATATTGACACGCATCTTTTAGGTTCTGCTTGATCCAGAGCTGAAAATTTTTGGAAGGGTCCATAATATGGACCCTGCACTACAATAGTTTCTATTTATTTATGATATTGTGTAGTTTTTATCTAATGGTATGGTGCTATGCAACTTGTACTTAAACTTCACACTCTCTGCTATTAAGTTTCACTGCTATATCAAGTACTGCATTAAAGCTCATGGCTTGCAGTCCAATAGCAGAGCTACTGCATCAGAAATAATGAGTGAGTCCTGTACTATCGTATAGAAGGAAATTTTGGAGGGAGTTAAATTTGGCAAATTGCTAAATTTTGGTGATTGGCTAATTTTGATTTGGCGAATTTGTAGCCATGTGCCATTGAGCATGTGCAAAATGGCTCTAAATGGCAAATTTTTATTTTGGCGAATGGCTTTAAAAACACCAAATTCGCCAAATTTTAACTACCTCCAAAATGTCATTCTATACGGTATCTTGAGTCTTTTACTAATAACAATTATATTATGCAGGGATGTTGATGAGCACCACAAGGCAGTTTGATCATCGAGCCAAGTCTGTATGCAAAGTAATACTTGCATTCATACTTATATTGCTGTTGGTTTACTTCATTCTTTTTAGAGAGCAATAGGAGTATACAGTGTACCTCTGATTGTTTGCAACTGGTAAATATGTCCAATAGACCACTATTGTTATTGGTTAGGATTAGGTTATCACTTCAGTCCTTTTATACAGTTTTTAAGCGTAAGAAATCCCTCTATGGGCGGCTGTTATTCTTAATGAAGAATGTATTACAAAGGATACATGAGTCAATGGTGAGAGAAAAGGTTACTATTGTAGTATGGTTGAATTTCTGATGTATTAGGATGAGAATATTATCAACTTGCTGTTGGAGATAGTTGATAGATGCAGCAATGATCCAGTGTTTAGCATTACCTATTAAAACTGATTAATATTCATTGAACCGCAATAATAACATTCACGGTTGTAACACGTGCTAGCTCGATCATTCCGCTAATGGTTTCCTAATGAACAGGGACACCCCACATCACATGACTGTTGACTGACTGATGATTATTATAATGGTGCGCTGAAGTATCGAGAGTTTGTATCCCACACGAGTAGCGGTTTGGACTAGACTGAGAAGAAAGCGAGGGATAAAGAGCCACCAGATAATGGACATGTTTGCAAGAATATTCAACAACGTCTTGCCAGCTAAAAAGCAACCCGTTCCCAAGGAGACGGCGTGAGTCTTTCATTTACTACTGAAGTAGACCACACTGGCTCTGTAAACTGTGTAGACAATGTGTTAGTGTTTTCTTGTGTGGTGGTGGAGAGAATAAATAAAACCCAGAAATTTCTCCTTTTTTTGCAATGCACATGATTCCTGGTGCTATAGGCTATAATCACAACTAAAAGGAGAGTTAATTCCTTGCCTTATGAGCTTCCTCTCACCTCCACACCTACTATTAAGTACACTGCATATCCTCTATTAATCATATTAAACAGAGCTGTCTTCAGGGTATAATATCATGCAAGTCATGTTACTGACAGCATTTTATTCATTGTATGCAATATTGTATTGTATTGTATGTTACAGCTCTTAATGCAAGAGCAACAACAACTTTGCAAATCTTTCATACGATTATTGTACATAATATCCTCCCTCTCTCTCTCCTTTTTGTTATAACTGGTCATGTGGTTATTATGCAGGATTATATTATATTGCTAGTCACATTACTAGTTTCATTATTATTATTATTATCATTATTAATAAAGTATGGACAGTGCTCACATCATTATCTTGTTCACTTATTGTCAGTCCATCACATGCTTTGTAATGCTACACTTGTACTTGTCTCCTCTTTCGATCTCTCTCTCTCTCTCTCTCTCTCTCTCTCCAGTGCATGCTAAGCATGCTTCAATCACATGATATATGATCCTCTCACCCAGTCCTGTTATAATATTTGTATACCTTTCCTCACATGACTGTGTTCTTCTTGTATCTTATACATCATTTTATTTATGAGCTTTGTTATAGTCTGTTTTAGTTCTATCCAATACTAATTGATCATGCATGCACCCATTGTATGTACATTGTATAGTAATGAGGGACTTCCCTCAGAGGGTTATAAGAAGCGGAGGAGTGCCAGAAGATGATTATATAAAAGGAGCTTTATCTATGAGGAGATTGTTCTCTTTCACTTTCCCCTCAAGCAAGAGTTTACTGTGTAACTCTAACCGTGGGCATGTGATGGAGTCAGTGGCATGACTCCCTTTAGTAATAATATTGACATATTTCTCTAGTATCTTAGATACATGTCCATACGCACTATTTGTTATTATTATAGTAGGTACTACTGTATTTTGTTGAACAGTATACTGTTGTATGTAATATGTGATATGGATAAACTTATTGTTAGGGTATTATGCACCCTCTTAGCAAAAGATCATAGGTTACTCAGGTGACCTCCTATGAATATTCTTACCTTTATTAAACAAACCATGATTAGCATTAATGGTGCTGCTGGTGTTCATCACATGATATTCCTGCTATTAGAATGTGCTGTTGTGCTAATGACACTCCTCTCATTTTGATGGTCTTACATGTATGCTGTTACATAGGATGCTCTGTTCATGTAATGTACCTGTAAAATTATAGAGTCATTTATAGTGAAATTTACAGTATGTATTATATATTATATTAGTGACATCTAACTTACTTTTCCTTTCTTTTAATTTCTCTCTTCTCCTCTCTCTTCTTGTTAGTACTTTAGAGAGAAAGTCCAAGAGGTTGATAGCTCAAGACGGCTGGTCTCCACCTCCATTTGACTCGTCCTGTGTCAGGCTTGTCTTGTATCAGGATCACGAGGGACGAGGAAAGAAGCAAATATTTGACACGAAAGCTCACCAAGCATCAACGAGCAGCAACCAGGATATATCTGAAAGCAACGTAAGGGAATGTACATGTACATGTACATTATTGACAGAGTATTTACTATCACTGTACTATTGATTGCTGCCATACAAATATGTACTACATTTATATGATGGTAGAAAAGGATATTATTTTATTAATTTGATTGAGTTTATACTTTAGTACAGGCTTTATGTACTCACATGACTGGTTGTGTGTATACTAGTTGTTTGCTTTGGAGGAGCACTGTATACTCATGATTGTGTACAGGTCCGTCTATGCATTCCCAATGTTTGATATTGTTTAGTCATCTATAAGCCATTTAGACATCAAAAGATGGTGATTTAAGTAGCATGTGATAGACATGTGTTCATAATGACTTCATCCTTTCTCTTACCTCCTCCTCCCCTCTCTCTCTCTCTTTCCTTCTCTCTCTCTTCCCCCCCCCCTCTTTTCCCCCCCTCTCTCTTTCTTTAGGTTCACTTATCAATCAATTCCTCTTTAACTAGAAGTTATCGTAATGATGATTGTACACACGAGATGTGTAACAGTCTAACCTCAAGTATCACAAGTAGCCTTGGGAACAGTTACAGGTCAAAGTCTAATCTTACAAGACGTCCAGTGAGTTGGTCCTAATGATGTACACATTAAAGTCTCTCTTACTCTTTCTACTCAGAGCTCTGATTCAGAGCTCCTAGGTGAAATGATGTTTGGTTCAATGCCAATGAAGTTAATGGGGAATTCAGTTAAGATACATTACATAAGGTAATAGTAGCATGTATTGTACACGTGTACTCTATACAGGTGTGCCTATATACATGTGTATGCACATGCATACATCTGTAGGTTTATGCTTGAGTAATCATCATTCACAAACAAAATTTTAAAAACGATGATAATAATAATAATAAGGGACTGTAAAGCAAACTTTTTTTAAAATGTACAAATGTACAAGTTATTATTGTACATGTACAGTACACTGCATTTACATGAATGTAGTTTAATTATTTTAGACTGTCAATATTATTATATTAATTATCGTTTCCTCCTCAGGTCAGAGGAGCAGCTCATGGTAACCAAGGTGTTCTTTGCTCAGAAGAGGATGCTCTCCAGTTGCAGTTTGAACGATTTCTCTGAGAGCTGTCCTCTACCTGGTGACCCAGGACTGATACCAAAGCAGCAGACGCCATCAACTCAACAGAATAACTTCCACTGCTCACTAAGACCACCTTCATCTTCACCTGGTAAGAGACAATCTAGATACATGCACATGACATATACTTGTACGTGTACATATACATACATGTAGATGTACGTGTATACATTGTACATGTACATGTACTTAAGTATTTGTTTTTACTACATGTACATGTATATATGAAAATTTACATTTTATTCATGTTCATGTACATTTTACATTAACAATGTACTCTGTATTGTGACCTTTTAATTCTCAATCCTATGATTTAGATTCCAGACAAGGCTTAAGTCAGTCCTATTTCTCTCCTGGTCACTCACCAACTGCTTCACTTCCTACAGGCAGCACCTCCCTGGCTAACAGTGGGAACTTTGACTATTCTCCAACTCACTCTGTAAGTATAAGATATCCTCTGTATGTGTACCAATGATATCCTCTCTATATCTACTGATATTGGATGGAGTCTGCCTTGTTTTGTCTTTGAATGAGTTGTTAATTGTTCCATTGATAGACTCTATACAGTACATCCCTGCCAATAATCTTATGCCACATAGTGATAATTTGTTGGAATCTAATCACCTCTCTCTCTCTCTCTCCCCTCTACTGTAGCTCAGTATTGGTGTCCCTAGTAGTCTTACCTCAAGTTTGACTAGACGCATACAAAGAGTGAGATCAACTAGTTTAGAGAATGGATCAGAGCTGTACTATAGGATACTTAAACCAATGGACCAGGTACAAACACACCCTTAATCTCTTAATACTGTAACACCGCCTGTTTGCACTGTTGTATACATGCATGCCTTGAAATTTTGCTTACATGCACATTTCATTATTAATTTTGTTTAATTTTAGTCAACCGGAAGTCGAAGAGGAAGAAAGTATGCCATTGGTGTTGTGTTTTCACTTCATAACATGAAGCCAGCTGAAAGAGAGTACGTCTACCAACTACCAAGAGAGAGAGAGGGAGGGAGAATTAGTGTGACTCATCAATGCCTGATCTGTGAATGAGTGATAGATATTTTGACATAAATACATGTACATGTACATGTTACATGTATCTCTATTTTTTTAATAGACAATTCCAGGAGTTCTTTTTCTCTCATTTCAATCTCATCAGTTCAAGCCTTGAGCAGTTGAGGGAGAGGGTAGAGGAGACACTCTGGGGAAGGAGACAAGCACTGGCTGAGATTGTAATGAAAGCATACGAGAGCTTTGTGGACAGTTTTAAATCACTTTACTGTGCTCAGAGAATCAAAGTAAATCATACAAAAATATTATGTACAATCTAAATGTATGCATAAAATTTATGCTTGTAACATGCAAGGATGTACATGTACATGTATATAGGTGCTGGTTCTTTTATTTATTAATTTTCATTTATAGGCTCCAGTTTGGCTAGAGATAGTTGGTGGTGCTAGCAACAAACGTGAGATTTGCTGTCGTTTTCTCTCAACGCTGAAATCACTTACGATACAACTTGAAACAAAAGAGTCAAAATAGTAAGAAATTAAGAGCAAATACATGTACATGTACAGGTATGATTATTAATATTATTATTTATTTCGTACTGTGAAGTCTACAAATTCATGTCAGGGGACACAACATGCTCATGAATAGCATTACAGATTCATTGCATTGTTTTTATATTTTTTAAGTACCACACACATACATGTACATGTACATGTACATGTACGCCCATTATTGTTTAATTCATTATTGGTATTGTTCCTATGTACATGTAGTTTCCTATCCTCGCTCCTCACTGCTGTATTGAGCTATCATTTAGCATGGGTATATACTGTTAGTAAGAGTAGCTCAATGGCCACTTCAAGGCATCATGACAAAATGGCTTCAAAATCGGTGAGTTTTCAAAATGCTTGTACATGTACATGTAAGTCAATTTTTTGTTATTTTATTTTACAGCTGGCAGTTCTTGCCGAAACACACCCATACAATCCTCTGTGGGCTCAATTTGGGTAAGTTTGAGACATTATTATTACTATTACTGGGAAATGTTAAAAATAATAAAAATAACACATGTACATGTACATTAATGCTACTATTATATTACTGTATACGTGTACATGTACATGTATAGTACATGTGCACGAATTATATTACCATTGTAAAAAAATTGGATTAGTAGTTACACATGGTCATGTACATGTACATGACCATGTACAGCTGTACATGCATACACATCAGAAAAATTATAAAAATTAAGATTTCTGTTGGAGTGATTTCCCTGTTTTATAGCCCATGGTCATTGGCCCAATTTTTGAGCAATTTTAAGAATTTATTTAAAAATCCAATTTTGTTCGAAATCAGCTTAAAATTTCTACACAATATAAGTACATGTACATTAGGAAAAATTATGAAAGTGGAGAATTCTCTTCTTCCTATTTTTGACAAAATTTGACCAAAAACCCTGTACTACATGTACAGGGACTTTGGCCCGATTTGAAAGCAACTTTTAAAAATCCAATTTTGTTTGGAATCTCCATCTACAGTGTATATTCATTTTTTACTTTTTAGTGATTTATGTGGTGCAGTCTCTGATCCTCTTACAATATCCCGTACAGTGGTCGTTGGTAAATCAGCCTCGCTGGTCTGCCGGCTACTCTACCTTCTCTCCTACTTCATACGTTGCTCTGAGATTGAGGAGCAAGGACTCTTCAAGAGCTTCATGGAGTCTCAGTTCAATTTCGACGAGTTAGAAGAGAGTGACATCTTTCCCGACTCCCGCGACGGCTCGTCTCTGACCCTCCTCAGTGAGAGTGGGAGGAGTTCAGTTCCTACCATGTCTAGCAGTTTGGAGAGGGTGGAGAAAGCCCCGCTGGTGAAGCCACACCCTTTTAGTATTGGAGGGCGTGGGAACAGCATCTCTCGGGCGTCCAGTTACGGGAGTTCCTTGAACCAGAGCTCAATGACTCTCTCTTGTGGTAGTCTGGACGGACTGACATCTTGCACTACGACTCCTCTACAGGTACCCAAGCCAATACTGAGACACGTCACTGATAGCAATAGCGTCTGTCAGTCGGTCCCTGCTGGAATGCTCAGTAATTCTAGCTACATGGGGAGACAGCACTCCGCCAAAGAGAAGAGTAGTCTGACCCCATTCACATGTGTACCAACTCACTCGACATACAGCACTGGGGTTGTGACTAACTTGCAAAGAAGAGGAGGAGAGAGCAGTATGACTTCTCCTCTACTGAATGGGTATAAGATCAACACTAGTGGAGGGAAGGGAGGAGGGTGTGAGTGTGCCGATTGCTCCTCTGGTCAGTCCAGCCTATACAGTGTATGTCCTGTTGATACTAATAGGATACTGTGGAGGCCCAGACGAGGGAGCAGGGGGGCAGAGAGAAGACTGGGTGCTTCCTCTCCTTTACTCAACAATGACTGGAGGACTAGGAGCTATGACGGGCACAATAAAGTAAACTCTAGCCTGAGGAGTTTCCCCGAGAAAGAGTCTCCGGGAAGCAAGCTATTGAGTGAGTCCAGTACAGACTCGCTCTCCACAGGTTATCACACCACTAACATCTCACGTAATCCCTCAGGTACTTCCATTGGCCTCAGCCAACAGCCCCCGGCTCAGTCCAGACTATCGAAGAGACAGGGGACCTGCAGTAGCTTTGACTCTGGTGTGTTTGAGCACACATCAATACTTACAACCGACAGTGAGAGACTCACTGATTTTGATAGTCTACAGATGAGCAATGGGTCTAGTTTCAGGGCAGGTAGTAGGACAGAGTCTTCTTACCCTCAGCAATCATCCAGCATGTCACTAGCTGCTACAGGAGCTTATCCTGGCAATGACTCCATCCCAAGCACTGGTAGATACTGTCCTGGTGCATTCTCATTTACTCCTAGTCATTACCAGCCTGCCGGTAGTAATGAATTAGGTTTATCCTCTCCATTGGCTGGCACAGAAGACCAAGAGACCCCAGTGAACCAGTCAAGTTTACTGAGGGTTGATGATGCTCATGTGTTCAGTCAGTCTTATGACAGCCAGCAGAGGAAGAAGCCCTCAATAATGCTGCCCAGTAGTGGGACAACAACTGATGCTTCATCTCAACTCACCTCCAATCCTTCCTCTCTGCCTCAGGGACAGCCTTTCTCTTCTGGTGGTTTAAAGTGTGCTAGTTCTCCTGCTCTTAGTTCAATGGCTGGTCCTCCTCCAGTTATAATACAATCCTCTGATGACAATCCTGGCTCCAGTATCCCCAGGAACAACAGTTATAAAGGACTCCCTCTTATTGACTGTCCTGAGCTACAGGATCAACTCTCGCCGTCATCAAATCATTTAAATGTAAGTTAGATGCCAGTACATGTGCACATGTAATGGTGTAACTGAAAATTAAATATTGAATTAAGTATTATGGCTACAGTTTTTAAAATCAAAATTGGCTCTTACTATTATTAGTATTATTATTTGCTATAATGAATTTAAGGAACTGTGAAAATAACTTTTGATATAAGTGTACATGTACAATAAGTAATTTATTGTACAATGTACAATGTATGTACTTGTATTTCTATAGGTTGCAGAGATTAATGTTGAAGAAAGTCTCTCCGCCCGTAGTCTGTCATATCTATCAATGTCTTCATTTGGTAATGGAGCAGCTAATGGTCTCCTTTCAGCTAATAATGATAGACTGGAAAAACAGTTTAAGGACTTCTCTGAGATCGACATTCAAAAGTAAGCATAGTTAGCATACACCAAATCCAACGCTTTGTATCAAATCTTACTATTTGATTTATAGTCTTGATGAAGACATTGGTTCCGAACTACCTTTGCTCTCTCCTCCCCCCACCCTCCCTTCGTCCCACCCTGCTTCAGCTAGCTCAACCCCACGCATGACCTATCTCTCTAAGACTCCTCCTACCTCAAGCATACACTCCTCCTCTTCACTAGGAGGAGTGAGTGCTCTTGGAAGAGGAGGAGTATTAGGAGGAGGAGGGGGTGAGCTCTCTGATTTCGGTCACTCTCTGATGGCTGGTCACAGTGAACGGTATATGCCTCATTTTGTGTTACACGGTACTAGTCAGCCTTTTGATGAGTTTAAGGATCAATTGGTCAGTGATCTGTCGGCAATGATAAAAGTAAGCCCATACACATTGTATAGTACTGCATGTTATATACATGTACATGTACATGTATATACACTTGGGGTTTATGAGCTGGGTTCAGTGGGACCTCTATAGTGTATCAGTACATAAGATTACATGTACATGTACATGTATACTCGCCTGTTTGCTAATTCATTTATTTGTTTTATTATTGTTTTTCTATTGTGTAGTATTCTATTGTTGATGAGCCAGTACAGCATGGAGTGGCTATAGTGGCTGATACTGATACACTCACCTGTAAGATAGTGGCTGTATCGAAAAGCCAAAGAACAAAGTAATTCCTACATTAATCATGTCATTATTATAATAATTATTATTCTTAGCAATTAATGCATTATTTTTTTACATTATTCTTTTTCATTATTTTACTGCCTTTTATTGTATTATTTTAGCGATGGTGAAGTATTGATTGGAACTGCACGTCCGTCATATTCCGTACAACAACTAATTCACTCTGTGTCTACACTATGGGACATGCAACTCCCTCCTGAATTTGTAAGTACATGTACATGTACATACTTGTATTAATAAATTATTATAGTTATTTATCTGTACATGCAAATACTAATTATAACCTGTTTATTTATTACAGTCTTATTATGAGAGTGATGAAATAAAACAAAAACAAATAGAGCAAAAACTGTTATTTATTATTACTATAATTTATTTATTATTCTAGTGCCTGTCTAGTATGGAGGATGGATTAATGGCTTTAAATGAGCAGGGACAAATGATGTCTGCTGGTCTACTGGAGGAAGGACGAATTAGTGACTTATCTACATCTTTGAAGAAGCTCCATAGCTCCCTCAAGTAAGAAAGTGCAGCATGAGCAACTGAGCATGTACTACTAATAATACATTTACCTTCCACTCTCTCTCTCTTTCTTTATAGTACTGATATTAGTGATCATTCATTGCTTCAAGCACTGGCTGGTGTTCATGTTAGCAGCTCTGATCCAACCATATCAAAGGAGCTCCAGTTTCATTGCCTTCATTCTCTTATTAAATAAAAGAAAACATAGTCTAGGAATTAAGCACACATTGTGCATGCAGTCAAGAGAAGATGTATATTCTAACTGAATGATGCATGCACACACTTCACTTCACTCCTGCTTTTTAATTTATATTCACGTTCATTCATTCATCCTCAGTTTAGGGTCTCTATCTCAGTCCTGTTATTATTATTATTATTATTATTTAATTATTATTATTATTTTTGTTCTCTTTTTGATGTTTTTTAAATTTTATTATAACATTAAGAGTTAAGTGTAGGGTTGGTATTACGTAACGACACGCCCTTGTTATGTAACGAATTTCCCTGCACTTGTTAAATTACGGGATTTTACAGGGCTTGACATTAATGACAGGTCAAGAGGTTGAAATCAGTGAAAAGATGCCCAAAGCACTTGAAGCTGTTTTTGCAGGAGAGAAATCTTTGAGTAGCTACGTCGAGGAAGAATGCAAGAAACACAGTATAGACCACGAGGCAGTGTCTAAAGAAATGGAAGAAATGAAAATGAATCCGGAGCCTGAAGTTGATTTTCATGAAGAGCTCAAGTTTTCTGTCAAAGTTAGCAATACATAGCACTAGACTATATTTATAATACTAGAAATCAATAAATTATAATAATATAGCCTGTTTAACTAATAATAATTACTGATCTGTTTTATTTTTATTTTTTTACTACTAAAAGCCATCGCTTGCAACATCAAAGAAAGCCTACCAGGTGCTACTGGGTGGACTGGCTCATGATGATTTCAACGAATATTGCAGCATTGGACTCGTCCCGTACCAGGGAGAGAAGCATCACAGCACTACAGCTAATCCTCTTCACTTCTTTGACTACAATGCATTGATTGATGACTGGATGATGTCTACAGACCCACAGGAACAAGTCAAGCCTGATGAAGAGGACAAATAAAACAAACCAGTTCATTCGTAATACTCATTTCATTAGTTATGCAAAACATCATGTGTATCCTAATATTTCCAATCATGGAATGTTTTAATTGTCATGAGTAATCTTCATAGACACTATAGCACAACATGCCTCATGCATGCTAGCTAGACTACCATGCCAGCGCATGCTCAATCCTTGCAGGCTCAACATAAACTGCACATGGTGCATGACTCTATTGATATCATTGTTTTTACTTGCATGGACACTAACATATTAGCCAGTGGAGTAGTCAAGCGCTAAATAATGCAATATGTGACACTCCCCTCTACCCTCACCATGCACACGTATTATTGATCATTCCATGTGTGTGACTGACACTGGATCTATTATAATCCTTGTCATAATTAAGTTGTCATTTGTACATACAAAGACGGGAATTAGAATTCCGTAGTAATTTGCTTGAGTATGTGTGTAAACCAGTTTATTCAAGACATTAATCATTATAAGTATTATGAATAACTAATCTAGTCTTTAATATTGATTATATTGTCAATGAGTAGATCAAATCCTGGTCCATATGTTGTACTTAAAGTTATCTTTTTAATGAAATCCTCTATAGGAGAAGAAAACAAAAACTTGAGTTGTGAATCTGTGGATGTTCATGATGCAGTATACCGTATAGCCGCTTAATTTCGAGGGTATAATTTTTGCTAATTTTCCATATTTGAAAAAAAGTTAATTCTGTAAAATTATCGTCTCAACCTATAATGACATGTAGATATTGGCTCTCTTGGGTGTGGCTTTATGGAAGCTACAAAAGCATAGATATTAGAGTAAATAAAAGGGATTGGAAACAGAAGCGTGGGCGTAGGCAATTTGTATTGTTGCTAAACAAACAGAGGCGGGTTGGGATTTTTTAAATAGATTTTGGAGCAAAAATCACAGATTTTATTGCTTTATTTTTGAATAACTCCAAGAGGATGCCATTTATGGAAACAAAACTCACACACAATACTAACCAGTGTTCATGCTTTTTATCAATATTTTTTTGTTAAGTAAATCAATGCATGCGTTAGTAACTGTGTCACTTTCACTAAAAATACCACCTTTTCTTCCTGCCAAAAGACTCATGTTGATCTTGAGCTATGAATAAATATAAACATCAAAGAGCTTGAAATCTCCTATGGAATGACCCAACTCGCTCATTGATACTATAACACTCGAGTGTTTTATAAACAATTAAGTGTTTCAAAAACAGGCAACTTTGTGTACCTATAACTGGTTGCAAAATGACTTTACAGAGACAAACACCTTGCTGCAGGTAGCTCTAAACATTCTATGTGGAGTAGGCTATGCTATCCTGGAGCAACACAAATTTCTTTCGAAATCCATCCAGAGCAGCTTCACCAATGGAGGAGGAGATGGGAATACAGTCAAAACACTAATGGCTGTCATGTGGTAACCGAACCCACATTTCCTGTTGCTACACCCCGTTTCTAATCCCTTTCATTTACTCTAATATCTATGACGAAAGTTAATTTGTGAAAAAAAGACTTGTGGCCTGATTTGCAAAAGTTTATTGCCTCAAAACTTAGTGGCTATACGGTATGACTTATCATAATGCAATTATATGCTGAATATGCAGTGTATTTGCATGCATGCAGTATGATATATTAATAGTGTGCCCATTACTTTTTTTAACTTTTTCTCTCTGACTTAGAACCAAATTCATCAACGCATCAAGATTTTCTCTAATTTTAACATTGGGAAAATTTATCTGCATAACAAACATAATAATTAGTTAAGGCAATGACAATATTCTATTTGTTTGCTGAGGCTCACCTCACCAATACCTATGTTGAGTATGCCATCAATGCTCCGATATGCTTTAGTGTGTGCAAATTGTTCCATGGCTTTAGGTATATCTTCAACTACAGTCCCTACAGAATACAGAACACTAACTAGTAGCATGAGTTCAATAATTCATGCTTGTTTTAGAGCATTTTAAATTCACAGACTAATTTCAATATTTATTACATCTATAACACTATGCAGTAAATTTGAGCTATATAATTCTACACTTGAAATCATGAACACTTAAATCATATTTCACTGTTACATAGACCAATGGCTCACGATGTCCTTATGCACCCCATAGAAAGTGAGTAAAGTAAAACCACATAATAATGACACCTAAATCACATGTCAGCTGTTGTGGTTTTGGTGTTTTGTAACTTATGCTGAGTTAGCCCACACATGACCTCTCTCACTGCACAGTCAGCAGCTATGCTATCATTACCACAAACATGCATTGATAGTTCACATAACTTATAACTATTTTTGGTAAGTGCTTTTACAAGGTAGCTTTTAAGAATTTGCTTTTAAGTGTAAAGTATAGCCATTATACCTCTTCTCTCAGAGGGCATCTTTGTTTTGAGTATTCTCGCTATCTTCTTTACTTCTTCCAGCATAGAAGGAGTCGAGAGGATAACATGGCAATCAGGGACGACATCTGTTGTTTCTATTTCCTTTATTAATTCGAGTCCACCAATTACACTGGCGCCAGCTTCTTTAGCTGAAGTTGCTGCAGAATCCTAACAAATAAGAATAATGACAACAAAAACATGAACAAGTTATAATGAATAAGAATTATAGTGAATAAAACAAGCAAGCATTAAAGAGTTTAGAGGTCAAAAGTCATTAAATGTTGTAGCATACTTAAGGCCTTTTCACACTGGCACAAGTAATGCGCATTGATATGCATTAATCGTGTTCACACTAGAGTGGTTTTTAATTAATGTGCATCACTCTCACTTCACCTGGAGAGCTAGAGGTGGATTGATGTGAAGTGATGCGCTTAGATCAATGTAAACCAATGGCAACAGGAACACAAAATGATATATAATTCAGCTGCTAGTGTGAACACGATCAATGCGCATTATTTCAGCTGTATCAACAAAGCGCTTTGAAAACTGTGCCAGTGTGAAAAGGCCTTTAATCAGCACGATCTACAATGCAAGCTTAATATTACAGTTTACTTCAGCATTGATCTGATCTGCATAGTCATCATAATAATAATGACTCATCACATACTATTCATTGAATACAGCTCAATTACAATTACTGAATTACACAATGCACATACCTCAGCAAAAACTAAAATTTTTGATTTTCCGCCAAAGTAGTGTGGGAATACTATAGTGCCTCTGATCTGATTTTGACCCTGAAAAGAGGAAGAAAAGTATATTTATCATAATTATGATGCTACACCAGCATCAAGTCAATTTTTTGATCAATAGTTGACCTTTTGACGCATGCAAATCACTAAATTCTATTCCAAAATCAACATAATCAGGCTTAGCACTATATGACAAAGCCAGAAATTATATTCAAAAATGCTCAGACATTGTATCTGAACATTGATTAATTTAATCTGCCATTTTTATGAAACAGTCGGACAGGGTTTGCTATAGGATTTTGGCATAGTACCCATGCAGCTTCTTGTCAGTGGATTGTCAAGTTGCTCATAAATTAGGCCTAAGACCCTTACAGGAGACAAAAATCACAAGGAGAAAATTTTTTATTTTTATAATTTTTTCTAATACATATATACAAATGTTTTTATGTATCAACTTTGAGCTGATTCCTATCAAGTTTAACTTCTTATGAATTTACAATATTCTCAAACTGTCATGTACTGTATTGCAGTGCTTGTCAGTTTATGAAGCTCATGTAACTCATAATTTTAAAAATTAAGTTGTTTAGACAAAATAATACAACATAAAATTCAGTCAGACACTAGTCGGAAAATGTCCAACTCTTATTTCAGGCTCTGATAATAATTATACTAATTCACAATAATAATTATTTTAAATTCATGTATAATCTATAATGGCTTAATTAATTAACATAATTATAGCTCCGCCTACTGGTACCAACACGTGAAATCTGCATTCTTCTCACTTTCAAGTTGAATTTAAGACTGATCTCCACCGTCTCTGGTCTAAATAAAGAATAAGCTCTGAGAGCTCTGAGTCCTTCCTCCAAAGACACGAAGGGCTCCTTGTAGTGATTAAGTAAGTAAACTCGCGGCTGGCGTCTGTGGGAAGGAGACGGGTTTGGGTCTCTCTGGGTAACCTTTACTGTAGATGCAAATTTTAAGAAAGAGCAAGAATTAATAATATAGGAGGACAGCCATGTGCCTCGTGTCCTTCCTCTTGTCCGAAGAAGCAGCATTACCATTCACGTGGGTATAGTTTATAGTTACTCAGTGGGATAATGGAATGCGCAAAAATGACAGATGAGCATAAGGGGCTGTCCCAGGGAGAGCCCCGGCCCGCTCCTTTTGTGCTTTCACTATAATTGAGGTATACCTTATCAAAACATACTATCTTTGACAGATGGTGGTCTGATTATTTAAAGCTCAAGGTCGACAGGGCCCACTGCTGCTTTTTTGAGTCTCTCCAATCATCAGGCCCAGCCAGTGGTAAGTCTGGTAACATTATGAACTCTTGCTGCTGTATCTTATATATATCTAGAATAATAATATTAGACTGTGCTACAAACAATGACTAAGCATAATTTAAGTTATGCCACATGACACAATTAATGCTGCAATGTTATCATATTTTTGCAATATGTAGACTCTGTGATCATTTATAGGTGCACTCTGAACTGGTCAACAACATCAGATGAGTAACTCTCCTGCTGCTACAAGAAGTGGTGAAGAACCACTAGCTCCAATGGAATCTAACATAGATGAAGAAGCATTCGCTTACAGTACTGCACCAATGACAGTAGGGACGCTCTCAGCAACACCTGACCGTCGTAAGAACAGAGCTTCACCACAAGTGGTGGATTCGGACAGTCCTCAGTCAGCAAGTAAAGATCTATCACCACCGCCATCTTCTTTACCATCTACTGACCCAAAGGCCCTGGAGGACAACCCGAGCGGACCTAAAACCACTCCAGCTGGGGGACATACATTGATGATGGAAGAGAACTCACATTTAGCATCACACCAGCAGCATCATTTGCATCCTGCATCACGCACAATACATCACAGCTCCAATAATTTTTTTGCTAATTTACAGGCTGAGAGCTTCCCTGCTAGTAGTACTAACATTGGTTCGGTGTCACAGGTACATGTACAGGACCAGCAATCGCCACTTCACAAACCTACAGAGAACTTATCTTCGCAATTCAGTAAACCACAGCTTGTTTCTACTTCTCCTATAACTCGTAGAGTTGCTACTGATTCTCCGTCTCTCTCTCCTCCTCCTCCTCCTCAGCCTCATCAGACTCATCTACAGCCTCCAGCTATTCACTCCAGGAGCAGTTCTAGTAATAATTTCTTTGAGCGGCAGAGATCATCAGGAGATGATACTGGTAAGTGAACCTTCATATATTTTCTATTTCATTTTATTGAATTTCATTTCTTTTGTTTTTTGTTTGGTACATTCGAACGCGTACGAAAATTGGTTTCTTTGTGATGCTAATCAACTGAAATTGGTTTCTTTGTGATGCTAATCAACTGAAATTGGTTTCTTTGTGATGCTAATTAACTGAAACTGATTTCTTTGTGATGCTAATTATCTGCATGTAGGGAGTTTTGCACTAATCAACAACTTGTTTTTGTTGCTGTAATGCTTTTGTGCTTACATGGGAAATGACAAACCTCAAAGGGATAATTTAAAATGAAGTCATATTTGTTTAAGCTGTATTTCTAAGATGTAGGGAAATTTATATCCTACAAGGAAGTATATATGATACTTGGAAAAATTAATGCTTTATTAATTATCCTGTTATTGTTGCTTATACCATGAAACCTGAAACCTGAATAGCAGGTTAGCCTCTTACCCAATAGACTAACAGGTGTAGTGTTTGTGGCTATGGACTATTGAATCACTTTATCTGCTGTACCTCCTCTTTCTCACATCTTGTCTAAACTGTTGCACAAATATAAATTTAAATTTGTGCTAGCAGAGATAATGAATTATGTCTAGGATAATAAATTTATACCTTAAAAGATTAATCTCCAATATAAATTTTGCATAGCAGAATCAATTATACTATTAACCTTGATTTTAGGTGATTCTGTTTTTTCTTTACGTAAATCTGCTTCTCCTGAGAACTCGTACTCCTCCTTACCCAGCAGACTCAATGAGGCCCAGTCTAGCAGTAGTCCCCGTCCTCCTCTTCACACTGTCTCCACCATGCCTCCTCGTAAAACTGTTTCTCCTGCTGTTAATGTTCTTCCTTCACCGAATGCACCATACGACATTACACAAGAACATCAATTATTATCAAACCATGCCTCACCTTATGCACCAGTACAGCACAATACCCTGTACCATCCTCCCTCTAATCCTCATGTTTTATCGTCACACGCTCACATGCACGGATTACATTATTCAGGCCTGCCTCAGGTTAGTTCTGGAGCTTTTTCTTCCCCACCTATGGTGCCTCAAATGCCTCCACAGCCTCAAATGCCTCCACAGCCTCATCATATGTATTATGAAACACATCAGAGACCAGAGGAGCACTTATTGAGGCGAGTACAGACTGATCAGCATAGACCTCTTTCTCAAGCAAGACCACACATGGTTCAAGGGGTACCACCATATCATCATCATGGGAGCATTCATCACGTGAACCCAATTGTACTGCAACATGTGAGACCAGAGATGGTAGAAGCAAGACCACAGTTAGTGAATGAGCCACTGGAACAGACCCAGTATCACTCTCTACCACATCATAATGTTGTTAACTATCCAGTCCATCCTGTACCTCTTGCCTCTCAACGAGAAGCGCCTCGTCCATCAAACCCAGTCACTACTACTAATGATAGACCAAAGTTGACAGGGTATACTGAAGTGTCTCATCCTATATCTAGTGATAATGGGTCACCAGTCCCAGTTAGTGCTCACCAGGGACAGTATGTGGGCCCCGTGGGGTATCCTGTTACACAAGAAACTGATCATGAAGATAAATCAACTAGCTCTTTTTATTCTGCTGAAGGTGGGCCTGCATCACTTCCAAAGACTCCAAAAGTCAGTTTTGATACTATAATAGTTATTATGAATTATCATCAAACTTTTGTTTTATAGGATCCGTGGGTTCCTCTTATTCAAAAGTATATGGAGCTATTGGAGAAGAAATCAACTAGTTTATCTGTTCCAAGAGATAAGTCGCCTAATCCAAGCAGTGATGCTAGCAGCAAGACGCAGCAATATCCTCGAAACAGCAGACACGCTAAACAGAAGAAAGACGATCAGTCACTTTTACAGAAAGAGCTTGATAAAGCATACGAAAGGATTAGCTCGTTAGAAGTAGGTTATAGCATTTTTCACGAGTTGTTGAGATTGGATCAAATTAATTTAATTTTATAATAATTTTGAAGTAATCGTAACTACTAAATAATACATGTATTTCCATGATGACAGACAGAACACTGGTTTTATGAATGACAGTCATTATTGCGTTTTGTAACTTGATTGTGATCATCCTCTGATTGGAGCATATGATATAGCGATCAGTCACTCTTTCTCAAGGTATCCCAACTAGTGGTACATGTGTCTTGTTATTATCTTAGCAGAAGAAGAATAACTGCCTCCAGCGGAGAGGAATGACTTGTTACTTATTCTTTAGCTTGGTGCTCTAATTACATGTAATTTATAAGCATTGTTTATGATACAATAATAGAAAAGCTTTCTTGTAGTTATAATCAGCAGGAGGTCCTTGTTTGTTTGGAAAAACGATATTGGAATAATATTTGGATTTTGTTAGACTTTAATATCAGGCAAGATCTAAATGTGATCTCCTACTGTACCTCCTTTTGTCTGATTTTGTTAATTTTTCCTTTTTTATAGATCAGAGTGCAAGACCTGACTGCCCAGGTTACATCAGAGATACCAGAAGACAGAGACTTATCTCTCCTTTCACGCCAGAAGCTAGAACAAGATTATAAAAAGTACCTTATATACTTTGCTCATACACTTTGTGAATTCATTATGAGTTTTTATATTTTTGTGTACTAATTCTTTCAACACGTGAATTTTATGAATTATGGCTATAGTGAAAATGACTAGCTGTATCGTAGTATTCAACTGACCATAAGAAATAAATTTTTATATCTGCTGTTTGGCAAACACGACTAGCCAATGTTTTGTATTGACTCAGCTTTAGCTTATTAATCAATTTTAGACTGCCAGGTCAGCTTGTAATGACCTAATCTACATTAGTCTTCCATATTGGACAATAGGTCATGCATTGTAATCATGAGGGAAGCATTTGTAGACAAACATGGACTTTCATGCTTTGTATAGACTTGGAATCCTGTTAACATTGTGTAAACAACTAAACTCAGCAGGACCACCTGTCTATATTGAGCTATATCTTAATTTATAGGATGAGAGAACTGAAGAAGAAAGCAGAGATGCAAAGTATGGAAGCAAAGCAAACAGCTCAAAGAGTGAGTACTCCAGTCAAACACATAACAAAGCATTAATAATCGTATAGCCAAAAACTTTCAAGGGATTAAAATTTTGTGGATCTGTCCAAAAATCATTTTTATGCATTGGTTTTTACAAATCAAATCCTAATCCTGCAATCTTGTACTGTAATTATCTAGATTTTGACAGATTTTATTTTTTGTAAATATCAATGGAATTGCAAAATCAGTAAAAAATTAAGTCCCTTAAAAGCTTTCAGCTATTATGATAATAATTAACTATAATCATAATTACCATTTTTGATGCTATTGGTATATTTGTTGCAGCTCATTGCTGAGAACTTTCGTTTAAAAGAGGAACTGTCTCAGTTGAAAAACGAATACGATATGTTGCTGGTTGAACTGAGGAGAATGAGACGAAAGACAACAGAGAGAGAACAATGGAGAGACGAGAAGGTTGAAGTAAGTAGTTACATGAAATAAAACATGATAATAATAATATACATGTAAAATGGAGTGATAAAAATAAGTAATTATTTATAGAATCATAAGCCCTGTTTGCACTACAAACCAGTTTGGATCCAAGCGGTTTAGAAACCAGCTTAATTGTGTCCACACTTAACTGTGGTTGAATTGGTTTACAATGCTACATTGCATACATAAAGCCCCGTTTACACTATGCCCTTAAAGCAGTTTGGAACCGGTTTAGAAATAAATCAGTTTACGTGTGGACAATTTCAATGCGGTTTAAACCAACTTATCTCAAACCACCTCAGGAGGTGGTTTGAGTAATCAAACCGGTCTTATAAGTACTGAAGCAGCTGTATTATGTATGCAATGTAGCATTGTAAACTGATTCAACCATAGTTACATGTGGACACAATTAAGCTGGTTTCTAAACCCCTTTGATCCAAACTGGTTTGTAGTGTAAAGGTGGTTTACATAAGTTGGTTTAAACCGCATTGAAATTGTCCACATGTAAACTGATTTATTTCTAAACCAGTTCCAAACCGCTTTAAGGGCATATGTAAAGTATAATGATATACTTTAATATCTCATAATAAGTATTAGTGCTAGTGTATGGGTAGTACTATTTTTACTGTTTTTCTCTTAACAATTGGAGAGCAATATATGCCAAGAATGAGTAGTAGAGGTGTTTGTTAGTTTAGAGTTAATGGCCTGTACTATTCCTTTTACAATCAATGGATGGTTAGAAAATGATAAAATATAATTGATATTGGTATGGAAGTTATGCCACTATTGTTTTGGATGTAGGCTATGAGAAAATCTTTTCGTGAAGCAGTTGAAATGAATTTTAAAGACTTTGAATTGACAGGTGGTCGTGGAGCACTCATAGCTGAAGGTATGGGATGCATAGAAACAGTATTAATGTGTATTTTGATCAGTAAGAAACATCAAAATTTAACATCTCTCCTTCTCTCTCTCTCTTTTCTTTTTGATAATAGTATCAGATTATCCAACTGAAGACTTTAGTCTTGAGCTGTTTTGGAAGATAATAAAGGAGGAGGAAGCTGATTTCACTGTAGGTCAAGTTGCTTTGATGGGTTTACCTTCAGCTGGCAAGACAACGTTACTAAAGTCCCTTTTAGAGAAGGAGCTCGGTGGCCAGATACCAGAGCCAAGAAATGGAGAGCCAACTTGCATTGAGTTCTATGAACTATTGGCCACCATTAATCCACTGACTGGTAAGCTTACAATGTAGCATGAGGATGAATAGATAATGGCAAAGCAATAGTCATTGGTCCTGCTTTACAACAGAATTATACTCAGGGTTTCCCACAGGGGATGATAGATGAGCTAAATTGCATGTTTGATATAAGCTGACATACATGTATTATAGTATATGGCTTTTGGTGCAAATTTAAAAATTCGTGAAAAATTCAATTGTGATCGGAATCAGCTCAAATTTGATACACAACATAAGTACATGTATATGTATCAGAAAAAATTATAAAAATGGAGAATTCTCTCATTTTCATTTTTGGCAAAATTTGACCAAGAACCCTGTACTATAGTACAGGGACTTTGGCCCAATTTTGGAGCAAATTTAAAAATTCATGAAAAATTCAATTGTGATCGGAATCAGCTCAAATTTGATACACAACATAAGTACATGTACATGTATACGTATCAGAAAAAATTATAAAAATGGAAAATTCTCTCCTTTTCATTTTTGGCAAAATTTGACCAAGAACAGGGACTTGGCCCGATTTTGGAGCAAATTAAAAAATTTGTGAAAAATTCAATTGTGATCAAAATCAGCTCAAATTTGATACACAACATAAGTACATGTATATGTATCAGAAAAAAATTATAAAAATGGGGAGTTCTTTTCTTTTTGTTTTTGGCGAAATTTGGCCAAGAACATTGTACTATAGTACAGGGACTTTGGCCCGATTTTGGAGCAACTTTAAAAATTCATGAAAAATTCAATTGTGATCGGAATCAGCTCAATCTTGATACACAACATAAGTACATGTATATGTATCAGAAAAAATTATAAAAATGGAGAATTTTCTCCTCTTCATTTTTGGCAAAATTTGACCAAGAACCCTGTACTATAGTACAGGGACTTTGGCTCAAATTTTGGCTGCTGAGCATATTGTCAAAATCCTATTGGACCCCTTAGCTAGTATCATTAATTTTTTGTTTTATAGGTGACTCGAAGTGGAAGAATATACCTGGTATTGATTCAGCTGCAGAATTTCTAGCAAGAGTAACCGCAAAGTATTATTATCGTCAGAAGCGTAGCCCGTCCTTTGCTACCGACTCAATAGCTGGACCACTGTCTAAGCTTTTCCCTTCTATGAGTGAGGTAGCTGTCAAGAGTACGTTAGAGAAGCTCTTCAAGAAAGTGAAGGCATTGCTTGAGGAAGAGAAAAAGGAGGACAGCATGACACAGCTAGCCCTCTTTCAACCTCTGTATATGAATGTGTGGGATGTTGGTACGAATCGTGCTCTTTTTTCACAGTTACTGCCAGTAGTGGCTGGCCACAGTAAGCAGCTTGTTATACTCAACGTCATTGATCTTGAGCGAGATGTCCCCACAGCAACTGCTGAGCCACCGAGAATGTCTTATGAGAGATACCAGAAGAGAGGAGATGATAAAATATTTATGCAGCTCTACAGCAAATTTGAGTATTTTATGTTAATAGCTGGTCTGAAGAAATGGTTCAATTCTGATATTTCTCCAACTGATAAGCCGTATGATGTCACACTGGTCGGTACGTACACTAAACAGCTCTTGACAGAGAAGGGAGAAGAAGGAGTCAAAGAGCTCGTTGATCTACTCAAGAAGCATGTCCTCTTGTGGGCAACAGAGTTTGGTATTTCAAGCATCATCAATCCGAATATTTTGACGTTTTGTATCGATGGAGACAAGGTTCTCAGAGATAGAGAGCTCTCAGCTGTAAAGGACTCAATACAGAGTCTTGTCAAAGCCCATGCAAAGAATTTGACCATATTGAAGTCATTCCCGGCTAAATATTCTCTTTTACGTAGTGTCCTTTACAATCCTACTAGTATCTCTATATCATTGAAGCGTTTATCAGTCTTGGCTCGTTCCTGTTGTATCTATACTGAGGATAGTTTAAAGGAGTGTCTTCTTGTGTTCCGAAACATTGGCTCTATAATCTTCAATCCTGAAATGGATCCAAGGACAGAGCAGTTATTTATCATCATTGATGTCTCCCGAATGATCAAGTTCTTAGATAGGCTCTTTTATATAGAGCACTATCACTCAACTCGTGCCCTTGACCTCTCAACAGAAGAGAAGCAGTACCTCAACTATTACAGACATGGCCTTGTCACTACAAATATTGCACAGAAGCTCTTCACTAAAAGTGAGTATCAGTCTGTCCTTTGGTACTTGTCGTTCTGCAAGGTAGCAGTTGAAGTCAAAGTCCATGACAAGCAGTTGCACTTCATGCCTTCACTGAGGAACAAGGCCAATACTTCATCCCCGCGTCAGCTTAGTCTCTATGTTCAGTTTGACAGGCATTACTTCCAGTGTGATCAACTGGTTCTTTTTCATCACAAGCTCACAAAAGCTTTTCCATTACCTGACAGTGTCGAGATTGATCCCTGCGATGAATTCAATATGACTCGCTTTAAATACAAGTCGGGCTCTGACAGCAACAGTTCTCTCATTATTGAGATAATATACCACAAGAGTGTCATTGAAGTCAGAGTCCTGGCTAGTGACTCACACGGGGAGGAGCAGGGATTGCTCAACATTTCTCTGTGTTCTAAAATTCTAAATCTCTGTAAATTAGTGTACGACGACGTTTGTAATAACGTACAGATAGGTCTTAAGTATCATTTTGGTTTGTTTTGTCCTCGTAATGATCCTGATAATGTTGACCCCCACTACTTTAAGTTCAGCCCTGGAGAAAGGAAATCACTGTACTGCAATGAATGTGAAGCTGATGTCCAGGAACTGATAAAGGATGATCGCTTACATTGGATTAATGCAGAAATTAATAAAGACTTGTAGGTAGAACTTTCAATTCATTTATTCTCTTTACACATTGTTCAGACTATTGTGCATAACTTTTAGTCTATAGTTATTGCAATTAATTTCATGATTAAATTTTGTCAAAAAATCACAAATTAAAGTTTTTCAGTGTTTAATCACTGGTTAAATTTGTCAAGCACACGGCTGAGAATCTTCATAGCACTTTGCATGCAGGAAAGACTGCAATACTCATTGTCTCCGTGATACACATCACTATGTCCATATCCAGTTATCTATAGGAAAAGGAACAATATTTGGTAGAACTATTATTATTATAATATTGGTCAACAGTGCATGATTCACTTACTTGAACATCAAAGCCTGCTTCCTGTAGGTCAGCAACTAGTGGTAGACTACCACAGTCAGAGTATGGTGTACTGCTACCAATAACTTCTTTTGTTGCTTCATTAAGGTGAATGAAACCAGGAGAATCCAATTTGCATGCAATGCCCTACGTATAAAGTAGTGAGAGAATGCAGCAATAGAGTTATACACTATAATATTTTTATACCTTAAATATCTCTTCAGTCAATTTAAACTCAATCTTGCCTGTTTTCTCTTCTCCAGTTACTGAGTTTGTAAATGAGTATTTACTACAAGGCCCACGAGTATTCAAAACACTGAAATCTAAATAATAAGAT
>NW_003546304.1:249887-259222 GCF_000090795.2 Amphimedon queenslandica | reverse complement strand
AGACTGATCGCTTGAGTGGAGGTTTCTTCTCAGCTAATTGTATAAATAGATCAGTTATGAGTGCAACGTGTCCCAAGCAATCAGTGGTACCGCGACCATACAGTTTGTCACCCTGTGTGTGTGTGTGTGAGAGAGAGAGAGGAACTTATTACTTTAAGTATTGCTAACTTCTTGTGTTAGTTTGAAAGGATTTCTTTCCCATGTCTCAGGATTAGCAGGCACACAGTCCAAATGACTCCCAACAAAAGAGACTGTTCCCTGGGTAGCACTGGGAGGTGAGTAGCCAATGATTAGGTTACCACGTCCTTCAACATATGCCACATGATCCAGTGTGAGTGGTCCACCATTTGTAGTAGAATGAGGATTAAGGACATCAAGGAGATGCTTAATGGCCCTGATAAATAAAGCAAAAATTATTCAAGGAATGCTTTTGACACTTCAAAGTGTAAACAAGAGGTGTAAACAAGAGGTGTAAACAAGATACAAGGTATAAACAAGATACAAGGTGTAAACAAGGTGTGCATTTGATTCCCTTTACAACTAAAACCAAGAGTTACTGCAATATATAAAGTATGTATGGTTGGTATCATCTGTGGTATGTTTTTCAGCCTACTGATTTATCTTTATTAAATTAAATTTAATTTTAATTAATCTAACAATAGATTTTACAAGGTGGACAAAAGAGAGAATGAACAGAGGAGAAGAAGGGATTCACGAATGACAAAAACACTTTGATGGGTTATCAGCAAGAGCTGCTGATACCCAGGAGAACTTATATAATTATGAGAAATTTACCTGTCTTCCTGAGGTACAAACTTAGGAGGGTTGTTCTGCAAGAATTCAGTTTCTCCTATCAGTTTAGAGAGGAGTGATACATATCTGTCGCAATTCAACTCTATTGATAGGCCAGTCTGCTCAGCCATAAATCTCAGTATCTCTGTCTCTGAGTTGAGTGAGTTAGATTTGACTTGGGACCACCTTTCAGGTGTGGCAATAAAACATGGACGTTAAAACACTTTTATCCAGCCAAGAGCTAAAGGATTCTTTGGACAAGCATTGGCCAGATACATTAGAAGTACCTAATACAATATAGATCTAGTTAGAGTAGCCTGTTCCACCATTATCTATGGTTACACTTTCTCTATAGATTGCACGTGCCCTAGCATTAGGTGAGCAGTATGATGTGCATCTATTTGCTGATAGTTGGCCTCATATAACAACACTGATACTAACTTATAATGAAGGCAGTGCTAAAAGTATGAACAACAGATTATGTACGTCTAGTTGCTTGACTGCATTTGTTACAGGAGTTTTTATATTCAGTACTGATGCATCGAAAAGTGTTTCAACACTTGAGAAATCAGGAATTATTACTGACTTTAAAATTTCAATAGTTCTCGGTAATCATAAAGGCAAATTTAGAATTTACAATATTATGTTGGGCTTGACATTATGTTGATGCTGGAGTTGAATTTGGTTCAACCTTGCATAATGCATGCGTCAAAAATCAAATTGCCCATAAACTATTTGAATTATTTTGCCATGACTATAGACTACTGTTGTGACTTATGAGTGGCACTTTTAGACAAGTAAATTTTATAGCTTCTGATGCTAATATTGGCTGTTTGGAATGGTCTCGCATAGTTAGCCCTTTGCTTTGGGCTGACTATAGCGCTTTAATTTGGCGGAGTTTTATTTTGGCAATTAGCAGTTTGCAAGCGGAATTTGTCAATATTAAAACTGCCAATCATTAATGCGCATGCTCAGCAATGCATGTGTACACAAAAACTACCAAATTAAAACACTTTTACAGCAAAATTGCCAAAATAAAACACCATCAAAATAAAGTGCTATATGGTATGTGAGACTAGTTTGTGAGTGCTTACCCTAATCAGCTTATAGTTTGTAGCTCTGCCTACTACAATCAAGATCTATTCTATGCATTAGGTGATAAGGAAGTTCTTCAGAGAGCAATGGATAAAGTTATATCTGATCCTCTTTATGTGGGACAAAAATATCATAAATATGATAAGGCAGCAGCCAGATTCATGTACAGGGGTTCATCAGAAAGAGTATTTAAGTTAGTTTGGTTTTTGAGGCTACTAATAGTATTTTTTTCAGGAAATCTCTTCCTGATGAATACAAGCTTGATGCTATTCATTTATCTGATGCTGAGCTTATTGCATCAAAGTGGCATCCTTTTGGTGGATTGAAGAGGAGAGGGCTTATAATACATTATATTACTAAATATCCAAATGTTGCAATTTATGACACAACAAGGGAGCCTCCTCAACTGATTTCTTGAGTAACATCATCAGGGCTAGGTGTACTATATAACTTTTACACAGTAGAAGAGCATCGTAGTAAAGGATTGGGAACTTTAGTGATACAAGAAATTACAGAGAAATTACTAGCTATTGGAGTTACTCCATTGGTATACATAGAATTGGACAACAAACCATCCCAAACTATATTTACAAAGTGCGGTTATATTAGAGCTGGATCTGTTGTAGCATTAATGCATGCTTTATGAAATAATTTAAAACAGTGATAATTTAAATAAACATGATGTAGATCTATCTTGATATTTTGTTTTCAATGTAGTCTATATCTTTTTTCCTTTGTCACTGTTATCAAAATTAGAATTTTAAAAATTTTGTGGACACATATAGACTAGTCTATCCTATTATTGTTATGTATATTTAAATAATTTTAATGAATGTATAAATTTTATTGCAATTACATTGTTGTTTGTTTTTGTATAGTACCATGGCCATGACAAGTTGTAAAACCAAATTTTCCTTGGTTTAAAATTATTGTACACTCTATTAAAAGTTTCTTTTTTGTCTTCAATCCAATGATTAGCATTACTGGTTTTCTGACGCTTTCATAAACTGCATTTTTATTCTTCATCAGGATCACCTTTCAATTCCTTACTCTCTTTTAATATGTTGAAATTAAATTTTTGTGTGCCTATGATGTCAACTATACATGGTACGTGACCCAAAGTTATATAGGTCAGTACTTGTGAATATGATATCGCATAACCCCAGCAGCAATAGATTTACCGATGGCTATTGAGATTGATCCAACCAAGAGAGAAGAGCTAAAGGATTTTTTGTACAGGCATTGGCCAGACACAGTAGAAGTAAGTCATGAATTTATTTTGTACTGAGAATATTATGTTACATGATCTGTAGATTGTGCATGCTTTAACATTAAGTGATGGACACAGTATTCATCTATTTGCTGATAGTTGGCCTCATGTAACAACACTGATACTAACTTATAATGAAGGCAGTGCTAAACGTATGAACAGCATCGATATCTTTTGATTATGAGTGTTGTATTTTGTAGAGGTTTTCATATTTACTACTGATGCATCACAAGGTGTTTTAACACTTGAGAAATCAGGAATCATTGCAGACTTAGAAATTTCATTAGTCATTGGTAATGCTCTTAACAATAGTTAACATATAGTGTCACAACATAGGTTTTATCCTATTTATATGCTGTAAAACAACAAAAATATCTAAATTTTGATGGTTCTTATTATATTATTTTTAAGGTGATAAGGAAATTCTTCAGAGAGCAATGGATAAAATTATATCTGATCCTCTTTATGTGGGACAAAAATATCACATCTGTGAGGAGGTAGCAGCCAGATTTATTTACAATGCATCATTTGTAACAATGAATAAGTTAGTTCAATTTTTGATGCTGCTAATTATTTATATCTCATGCATTCTTTAACAGAAAACCTCTTCCTGCAGGATACAAGCTTGATGCTATTCATTCTTCTGACGTTGAGCTTATTGCATCAAAGTGGCATCCTTATGATGGATTGAAGAGGCTTATGATACACTACATTACTAATTATCCAAATGTTGCAATCTATGATACAACAAGGGAGCCTCCTCAACCAATTTCCTGGGTAACATCATCAGGGCTAGGTGCCCTATGGCACTTATACACAGTTGAAGAACATCGTGGTAAAGGATTAGGGACTTTAGTGATACAAGAAATCACTGAGAAATTATTGGCTGAGGGAGTTACTCCATTGACGTACATTCAATTGTCTAAGAAGTCATCCCAGTCTATATTTGCAAAGTTGGGATACGTTAGAACTGGATCTGTTGTAGCTTTTATGGATGCTTTGCAATAAAAGAGACAATGATATGAAAAAAACATGTTGACTACAAAATTCTTAATAGTCTAATTATAGTTAGTTTAATTCAATGATTTTGAACTACTTAATTTGCCTATGGCTATGTTATTATTGAAGTTTTTCCTGGGGCTAAATGTATGACCTCTGCCAATGACATAACAGTTCAATTATTATGAGGTCAGCTCCAAGAAATAGCAGTGCTAAACTTAAGCTAATAAGCTTACTATGTAACACTGTTTAGGACCGCCTTCAGGTGTGGCATTACTGGCATAGTAAAACATGGACGCTCAAAGTGAGGGAAAGGATACTAAAGATAAAATGAATAGTGAAGACTTTTATACCAACGCTATATCCTACTGGGAGGTAAGGGAGTCTGACTTATAAAGACAGCCTGTAGAGTTAACCTGTATAGGGTATACCAGCTACTGTTGATGGTGTAATGGGTGGGTTTGCTAATCTATCAACTAATGATGTTACAGGCTCAAAGAAATTTCTCTCTTCATTTATAACAGTACAGTCTGCAGTCTCATCATTGGTTGTATGTTAGCTCCTGTTCTAGGGACCTGAGGCCAGTGTCGCCACAAACAGAGCTCTAGGTATTTTGAATAGTAATTTTACTATTAGATTCAGGGTTTCCCACAGGATTTTGGCATAGTGCTTAGCACCTTGCCAGTGGATTTCAAAGTTAACATTGCATCATTTACTATTGTGCAGCTAGCAGAAGATTTTCCATTTTTATAATTTGTGTGATGCATACGCATGTTCTTGTGTTGCATAAAAATTTTGAGCTAAATCCAATCAAATGGATTTTTTAGGAATTTTTAAAGTTGCTCAAAAATTTGGTGAAAGTCCTTGCACTATAGTAGATAATCTCGAGTCAAATTTCGCCAAAATTGAAAAAAGAGAATTCTCCATTTTGATATTTTTCCTGATACATATACATGTACTTATGTTGTGTAGAAAGTTTGAACTGAGTTCGATCAAATTTGTTTTTTTTACGAATTTTTAAAGTTGCTCCAAATGCCATGTACTGTATTGTAGTGCTTGTCAGCTCACTTAGCATGCTTTGTGGGAAACCCTGATTAGATCTACATTCATAAAGCAGCTAATAGATAAAATACTAAATCAAAGCACTAACAATGCAAACTAATTTGACCATTTTGTGTGGGCACATCCATGATTTTACAAAATGATGAATCAAATTCTTTTAATAGATTGTGGTGCAGGTATAGGAAGAGTGAGCAAGAGGCTCCTTCTTCCTTTATTCAAAGAAGTTGATCTTGAGGAACAGAATCCATCCTTCCTTGAGAGAGCAAAGGAATACCTAGTAAACCTCATAGTGTATTGTATAGCAACCAATACTCACCTCACTGTATAGGGTGAGAGTGGGAGAAGAGTGGGACAATTCTTTCCAACTGGACTACAGGTACTTAGTAGCTGATAGAATTAGAAAATTTAATGGATAAGGATGTTTTGCAATCAAAAGCAAAATGCAAAACATCATCATGTCCTTTATAATAATAATGTGTTGCCTAGCTTTATAATTACATAGCAGTCATGATTTATAGGAGTTTGCTCCAATTAAAGGTCACTATGATGTTATTTGGTGCCAATGGGTACTCAGTCATCTTAGAGATGGTAAGTGCATTATGCTTACTGTAACTAATAGTATCATCGTATCATCATTAGCTGATTTGATATTGTTTCTCAAGAGGTGTTGTCAGGGACTAGTCCCTCACTCTGGCATCATTGTAGTGAAGGAAAACATAGCAAGAGATGAAGATGAGTTTGATGACAATGATAGCAGTGTTACCAGGTACTGCATAATACTATGCACTGTAGCAATGCTTTGTATTTTAATACTGCATGCTGATTAGGAGCATGGAAGCATTTTTAAGAATATTTTCAGAGTCGAATCTAGTCATATTAAAGCAAGAGCTACAACCAAGATGGCCAGAGAATATGTTTGAAGTAGCATTGTAAGACATTCAATTCAAATGCAATTATGATAATAGTTATTTCATAGGTTTGCATTAAAGCCCAAGACAACATGACCACCACTACCCACTGTACTAGATTCATTACTTACTACATGAACATAAAAACCTATATCTTTATTTTTTGAAAATTCGTGTACTATAAAAAATTATTTCAAATCGTGTTCCTTTCCAATCAGTAACAACACACTGCTGATTAAGAACCATTTCATAAGTTGACTCTTAATAACTTATTATTTTCTAAAAACCGACAAAACTTATTTAGAAACAATGCTATTACCCTAATTATGATCAGCACATTAAAATTATACAAAGTAAAAATAATAAAGAAACAGTTTATTTTGATGATGATGATGATGACTGTATTATAGCATTCAATAAGTTCAGAGACGTCAAGGGTTGCTCATTCTTTGTAGGATTGTGAAGCTTTGTTCCTCCAGCCTTTGACTTGCGTTGAAGCACCGACCGAATCGAAACTAGTTTACGATATGAAGCCTCTGGAAATGACTATAACAATAAAGGAAAAAAGAAAGTGCATCTTACAAGTGTATAAAATGCAACTAAAACAACAAAAGAAAGTTTTAAATAAGAATTATCAGTTTAATGTAAAAAAATCACACAAAACTAGCTAAAATCACTTTTTTAATTCATATTAATAATGAGTGCTTACTCTATGAGGATTAATTTGACAATACTTCTGGAGAAGCTGGCATGAGATCAGCATTATATCAGGCTGTGTGACGTAGATCTTGTGCATAAAATCAATCATAGTAGTTAAAGACTTCTCATCACAAAGCACAGAGAATTGAGTTGATGGCCACTATAAAATAGAATAGCGATTAATTGCTAGCAAGACACAGTTTTGAATATACAGTACAGAACAAATTTAAAGTACTATGACATTAATTGAGTAATATTAAAGAAGTAACATAACTCATAGTACTATTTTGGCAAAATTACCATCATTAGAATATACTCAGACTTTAAAAAAATTCATAAAAAATCCAATTTTGGTTGGAATCAGCTCAAACTTTCTACACGACACAAGTACATGTATATGTATCAAGAAAAAAATATAAAAATGGAATTTTCTCTCCTAGTCATTTTAGCAAAATTACAGGGACTTTGGCCCAATTTTTGAGCAACTTTAAAAATTCATAAAAAATCCAATTTTGATTGGAATCAGCTCAAACTTTCTACACGACATAAGTACATGTATATGTATCAAGAAAAAATATAAAAATGGAATTTTCTCTCCTAGTCATTTTTAGCAAAATTTTGGTGAAACCCCTGTACTATAGTACAGGGACTTTGGCCCAATTTTTGAGCAACTTTAAAAATTCATAAAAAATCCAATTTTGATTGGAATCAGCTCAAACTTTCTACACGACATAAGTACATCTATATGTATCAAGAAAAAATATAAAAATGGAATTTTCTCTCCTAGTCATTTTTAGCAAAATTTTGGTGAAACCCCTGTACTATAGTACAGGGACTTTGGCCCAATTTTTGAGCAACTTTAAAAATTCATAAAAAATCTAATTTTGGTTTGAATCAGCTCAAACTTTCTACATAACATAAGTACATGTAAATGTATCAAAAAATAAAATAAAAATGGAATTTTCTCTCCTAGTCATTTTTAGCAAAATTTTGGCGAAACCCCTGTACTATGCGAAACCCATGGGCAAAACCTATGTACAGGGACTTTGGCCCAATTTTTGAGCAACTTTAAAAATTCATAAAAAATCCAAATTTGATCAGAATTATACAGCTGAAACCTTCTACATAACATGAGAATGTATTAGAATAAAATATAAAAATTGAGAATTTTCTCCTTTTAATTTTTTGCTAAATAGGGTCTTTTGTAAAATTTTCAAAGCAATTTTAAATTTAATCAAGTTGGAATGAACACAACACACATGTGTATACAAGTGCCATGTTGTTGGCAAATTACCTTTAATATATTGAAGAGTATTAGTAAACAGACTTTGACCACCTCCAGAGTAGCTCTGCTCCTATTACTGGTACTGATATACTCATACAGAACTGTCAGTGCATTCCCTTCGACAATCACTCGACTACAGTGCTCTGAGACACCAGTGATCAGCTCTGAATTGCAAATTACAGTATTATAGTGGAAAACAGTTTATATTACACCTTCTTGTGTAATTATAATCTATGCTATAGCATTAATAACATACCAAATACTTTAAGTATATCAGCAGCAGTTGAGAGATAGCGTGTTCTGTGGAGCTCCTCTAACATAAGGGGTAGTCTTACTCTGAGAGAACTCTTTGAGCTTTTGTTAGCTTTTTCTATCCTTTTCCTAGCCTCGTGTACTGCTTTACGTTTAATGCTATGCCTCACTCTATACCCACGCCAATAAGACTGCAGCAATAGAGGAAAGAGTAAGCAAAATAAGTAAAAAAATGGTATTAACTTTGCTGTAAACATAATGATAATTCACAATACCTGTATCTTAAGTGCTGCCTCTTGTCTCCTTTTAATATATTGTATGGCCTGTAAAAGTCACAATTAAAAAAGGATCGAAATATATTTTAAACTTACCAGGAAGCCTCTGATGTGTCTTTGAATACAAACTGCGGCTTGTCTTCTTGCTTCTTTCCGTTTCTCCTCCCATAGTCCATAATAGATTAGGAACCTTCTCTGTATGACTCTAGCAGCCCATTCTCTCCTCTTGGCCTCTCTCTTCCTCTCCATAGCCAACAGGTAAGATTGATAGTATCGCTGGATACAAATAGCAGCATCTCTCTGAGTGTGGTATCTCTTCTGGCCAAGATATCTTCTCACTTGTGCTTGGAGTAAAACCATTGATGCTTTGACTGACAAATACTTTCTCTTAGCAATGACACTCTTAATACAGGACTGCATGAATACAACTGATCTGTAAATTTTTTTATAGTCATCAACTGCTTCCCTGGTTGCGACTTTTGCTCTCCATTTTGATTGAATAAATACTGCAGCTTCTTTTAGGCAAGTGTATCGCATACTGTAATAGTGTGCTCTATAGCTAGCTTGTATCATGATTGCTGCTCTCTCCCTCTTCAGCTGACGATAGTAAGACTGAATGAGTAGTGTGGCAGCCTTTAGTTGCAGATATTCTTGTCTTCCTTTTCTAGCTAACAGTGTAGCTCTCCAGTATCTTTGAA
>NW_003546304.1:221517-249168 GCF_000090795.2 Amphimedon queenslandica | reverse complement strand
GTGAGACTGTAATGTGATGGCTGCGCTTCTTTTGTTTAGGTAGCTTTCTCTTTCTTTCCTTGCTAAGAGTGTTGCCCTCCAATAAGCTTGAAGATGAATGATTTTTAACTTTAGAGTAACATACTTCTGTGATGCTAAATGACCTCTAACGTGTGATTGAATGAGAGTAGCTGCTTCATGTTGAATAGCTAACTGTTGCTGAACTTTCCATCTTCTAAAGTGAGACTGCAATGTGATGGCTGCTCTTCTCTTATTGATGTAGTCTTCTCTCTCCTTTCTTGCCAAGAGTGTTGCTCTCCAGTGTGATTGCAGTTGAATGATTTTAGCTCTGATAGCTTGATAGTTATGCCTGGTAGTGTATCCACGATACTGTGACTGAATGAGCCTAGCAGCTTCATGTTGGATAGACAGCTGCTGTTGAACCTTCCACCTTCTAAAATGAGACTGTAAAGTAACTGCAGCATGCTTCAGTTGTAGGTAAGCTTCTCTTTCTCTCCTACATGCAACAGTAGCTCTCCAATATGACTGTATCAATAAAGCACTATTCCTCATTGCCAGATAATGCTGTCTTCTACTGTATCCACGATACTGTGACTGAATGAGAGTAGCTGCCTGATGCTGTAAAGATAGCTGCTGTTGAACTTGCCACCTTCTAAAATGAGACTGTATAACAATGGCAGCTTGTTTTAACTGAAGATAACTCTCTCTTTCCTTTATAGCCTGGACTGTGGCTCTCCAGTAGGTCTGAAGAATGCTAATTTGAGCTACCATGTATAAATATGTCTGCCTTGTATGATAACAACGATACTGTGATTGAATGAAAGTAGCTGCTTTATGTTGAATAGCTAACTGTTGCTGAACTTGCCATCTTCTAAAGTGAGACTGTAATGTGATGGCTGCGCTTCTTTTGTCTAGGTAGCTTTCTCTTTCTTTCCTTGCTAAGAGTGTTGCCCTCCAATAAGCTTGAAGATGAATGACCTTTAGTTTCAAATAAGAATATTTCTGGGCTGCAATATAGCCTCTAACATGTGATTGAATGAGAGTAGCTGCTTCATGTTGAATAGCTAACTGTTGCTGAACTTGCCATCTTCTAAAGTGAGACTGTAATGTGATGGCTGCGCTTCTTTTGTCTAGGTAGCTTTCTCTTTCTTTCCTTGCTAAGAGTGTTGCCCTCCAATAAGCTTGAAGATGAATGACCTTTAGTTTCAAATAAGAATATTTCTGGGCTGCAATATAGCCTCTAACATGTGATTGAATGAGAGTAGCTGCTTCATCTTGAATAGCTAACTGTTGCTGAACTTTCCATCTTCTAAAGTGAGACTGCAATGTGATGGCTGCTCTTCTCTTATTGATGTAGTCTTCTCTCTCCTTTCTTGCCAAGAGTGTTGCTCTCCAGTGTGATTGTAGTAGAAAGATCTTAGCTCTGATAGCTTGATAGTTATGCCTGGTAGTGTATCCACGATACTGTGACTGAATGAGCCTAGCAGCTTCATGTTGGATAGACAGTTGTTGTTGAACTCGCCATCTTCTAAAATGAGACTGTATAAAAATGGCAGCACTTTTCTTGTCTAGGTAGCTTTCTCTTTCTTTCCTTGCTAAGAGTGTTGCCCTCCAATATGCTTGAAGGCAAATGATTTTCAACTTTAGATTAGCAAAATTCTGTGATGCAATGTAACGTTTAACATGAGATTGAATGAGAGTAGCTGCTTCATGTTGAATGGCCAACTGCTTTTGGACTTGCCATCTTTTAAAGTGAGACTGCAATGTGATGGCAGCTCTTCTCTTGTCTAGGTAGATTTCTCTTTCTTTCCTTGCTAAAAGTGTTGCCCTCCAATAAGCTTGAAGATGAATGATCTTTAACTTTAGAGTAACATACTTCTGTGATGCTAAATGACCTCTAACATGAGATTGAATGAGAGTAGCTGCTTCATGTTGAATGGCCAACTGCTTTTGGACTTTCCATCTTCTAAAGTGAGACTGGATTGTAATGGCTGCTCTTCTATTCTTTAGGTACTCCTCTCTCTTGTTCCTTGCCAAGAGTGTTGCCCTCCAATACAATTGAAGCAGAATGACTTTAGATTTGAGTAACAAATATTTTTGCGCTGCAAAGTAGCATTTGACATGCGATTGAATGAGAGTAGCTGCCTGATGCTGTAAAAACAGCTGCTTTTGGACTTGCCATCTTCTAAAGTGAGACTGCAATGTGATGACTGCTCTTCTCTTATTGATGTAGTCTTCTCTCTCCTTTCTTGCCAAGAGTGTTGCTCTCCAGTGTGATTGTAGTAAAATGATCTTAGCTCTGATAGCTTGATAGTTATGCCTGGCAGTGTATCCACGATACTGTGACTGAATGAGCCTAGCAGCTTCATGTTGGATAGACAGTTGTTGTTGAACTTGCCATCTTCTAAAATGAGACTGTATAAGAATGGCAGCTCTTCTCTTGTCTAGGTAGCTTTCTCTTTCTTTCCTTGCTAAGAGTGTTGCCCTCCAATATGCTTGAAGGCAAATGATTTTCAACTTTAGAGTAGCAAAATTCTGTGATGCAATATAACGTTTAACATGCGATTGAATGAGAGTAGCTGCTTCATGTCGAATGGCCAACTGCTTTTGGACTTGCCATCTTTTAAAATGAGACTGGATTGTAATGGCTGCTCTTCTATTCTTTAGGTACTCCTCTCTCTTGTTCCTTGCCAAGAGTGTTGCCCTCCAATACAATTGAAGCAGAATGACTTTAGATTTGAGTAACAAATATTTTTGCATTGCAAAGTAGCATTTGACATGCGACTGAATGAGAGTAGCTGCCTGATGCTGTAAAAACAGCTGCTTTTGGACTTGCCATCTTCTAAAGTGAGACTGCAATTTAATGACTGCTCTTCTCTTATTGATGTAGTCATCTCTCTCCTTTCTTGCCAAGAGTGTTGCTCTCCAGTGTGATTGCAGTAGAATGATCTTAGCTCTGGTAGCTTGATAGTTATGCCTGGCAGTGTATCCACGATACTGTGACTGAATGAGCCTAGCAGCTTCATGTTGGATAGACAGCTGCTGTTGAACTTGCCACCTTCTAAAATGAGACTGTAAAGTAATTGTAGCATGCTTCAGTTGTAGGTAAGCTTCTCTTTCTCTCCTACATGCAACAGTAGCTCTCCAATATGACTGTATCAATAAAGCACTATTCCTCATTGCCAGATAATGCTGTCTTCTACTGTATCCACGATACAGTGACTGAATGAGAGTAGCTGCCTGATGCTGTAGAGATAGCTGCTGTTGAACTTGCCACCTTCTAAAATGAGACTGTATAAGAATGGCAGCTCTTCTCTTGTCTAGGTAGCTTTCTCTTTCTTTCCTTGCTAAGAGTGTTGCCCTCCAATAAACTTGAAGGCGAATGACCTTTAACTTTAGAGTAGCAAAATTCTGTGATGCAATGTGACATTTAATGTGTGATTGAATGAGAGTAGCTGCTTTATGTTGAATAGCTAACTGCTTTTGGACTTTCCATCTTCTAAAGTGAGACTGTAATGTGATGGCTGCTCTTCTCTTATTGATGTAGTCTTCTCTCTCCTTTCTTGCCAAGAGTGTTGCTCTCCAGTGTGATTGCAGTAGAATGATCTTAGCTCTGGTAGCTTGATAGTTATGCCTGGCAGTGTGTCCACGATACTGTGACTGAATGAGCCTAGCAGCTTCATGTTGGATAGACAGCTGCTGTTGAACTTGCCATCTTCTAAAATGAGACTGTAGCATGGTGGCAGCTTGTTTAAAATGAAGATACTTCTCTCTTTCCTTCATTGCCAGGAGTGTTGCTCTCCAGTATGTTTGAAGGAGAACCACATGCAATCTAAAGTTCTGATAATGCTGTCTACTAATGTATCCTTTAACACGTGATTGAATGAGAGTAGCTGCTTTATGTTGAATAGCTAACTGTTGCTGAACTTGCCATCTTCTAACGTAAGACTGGATTATGATGGTTGATTGCTTCAATTGAAGATAACTCTGTCTCTCATGTCTCGCTAACAGTGTAGCTCTCCAGTGTGACTGAATCAAAGAGACTTTAGCCTTGACAGTGAGGTAATAATGCCTTGAGAGGTAGCCCCTGACTATTGATTGTATAAGAGTTGCTGCCCACTTTGCAATAGCTAACTGCCACCTCCTAAAGTAGGACTGTATGATAATGACAGCTTGCTTTAGTTGAAGGAAACATTCTCTTTCTTTTCTAGCTAAGAGTGTTGCTCTCCAGTATGATTGGAGGGTACTGGTGCTGTGCTTTAGACAATGATAATGAGACCTACTAATGTATCCTCTAACATGCGATTGAATGAGAGTAGCTGCTTTATGTTGAATAGATAACTGCTGTTGGACTTGCCATCTTCGAAAGTGAGACTGTATAACAATGGCAGCTTGTTTTGATCGAAGGTAACTCTGTCTTCCTTTTCTAGCCTTAAGTGTGGCTCTCCAGTATGCTTGAATCACACTAACACTGAGGGTTAGCTTAAAATAATGCTTTCTTGATAAATACCCACGATAAATAGCCTGTATAATAATAGCTGCATTCCTCTGACTAACGAATCTCTCACGGATCTTCTTTCCCCGATACCGAGCCTGAGTTGCAATGGTCACTGCCCTCAGTTGCTGGTATTGTTCCCTTTCTCTTCTAGACTGGAGCGTTGCTCTCCAATAAGCCTGTAGCTTCAGTGCTGATTGCTTCAATGCTACATAATGCTTTCTTGATAAGTAAGACTTAATGCTTGATTGGAGAATGATAGCTGCTGTTCTCATCTTAAGATAAGCTGATCGGCAAATATAGCCTCTATAGCAAGTCTGGATGAGCTTGGCTGCTCGATCTTCTTTTATTGCTCTGTGATGTCTGTAAGCTCGTTGAAGGATAACGGCAGCCCTTCTTTTGGCTAAAAAGATTCTTCTCTGTCGTCGTCCATCTCTTTTTGCTCTCCATAAGACCTGAAGGCAGTGTGTTGCAGAAAGCAACTGAGAATACTTCCTCTTTGCAATAAATCTTCTGAAAGTGGCCTGAAGGATGATATACATGCATAATTTACATGTAATATGAAATTAGTAAAAATATAAATAATAATACTGATCTAATCAAAAGTTACTATACAACTGCAGCACTTATTATTACTACTACATGGATATAGGGCTATTTGCATTATTTTGAGCATAGGTGGCGCTATAAATTTTAACAAAACAATTTAGTTACTGAAAATACTTAAAATAGGCAAATATAACTAAAGTATAGCATAGGCAGGGTTTCCCACAAAATTTTGGCATAGTGCTCATGAAGCAGCTTGTCAATAGATTTTAAAGAGGCTAAAGAATCTGATCAAAGTCCCTGTACATGATTTCGGGCCCAATTTCACCAAAATTTAAAAGGAGAAAATTCTACATTTGATTTTTTTTCCTGATATATACATGATGTTATGTTGTCTAGCAAGTTTGAGCTGATTCCAGTGAAAACTGGATTTTTTAATGAATTTTAAAAGTTGCACCATGCGTTATTATACATGTACATGTACTGTCAGCTCATGAGGCATGCTGCTTCTCACTTAGCATGTTTTGTGGGAAACCCTGGGCATAACTCATTTATACTTACTTGAATAAAAGTGGCAGCATTATTTCTAAGACTCTACAATGATAAAGACAAAAGTAAAGACTATAGTAACTCAATAAATTAAATTTACCATGAGGCAACGTTCTCTCTTTCTTTGTTTGATCTTCCTCCAAGCTCTCTGTAGAACTACAGCAGATCTTGTCTCTTTCCTCAGTATCATCAGTCGATGGCAGAGGTAGGAAACAAATGATATCACAACCTAAACCATAAAACAACAATTTATGAATGAGAGTAGTAGCTAGGGCAGTTTACCTTTTCATCTGGCAGTGTGTCTGACATGTCTTTGGAATGAACCAACATTGGTACACCACCAAGCAATGGCAGCTATAAAGTACATGCATATTATTAGTAGATGCTTTTAAATATAGCACACTGTACCGTTTGTGACAATAATTTGAAATTTGACTTCTCATTAGCTAATAATCTCTCTTTGTCTTTGTCTCTACCAGTTGCTATTAAAAAGGAGACATTAAGCACATCATTATAATGCGTCCATATAATCTTTATAATGTGTGTATACATTGTAACTTACTTGGACTAAAGCTAGCAGTCCATCCATTAGTGAAATCTTCTTCAACTGGTTCAGGGACAGAAGGAGGAGGTGGTTCTGCCATCAGTCTTTGTGAAGTACTAGTTTCATTAGTAATGCGATCAAGTGGGAGGAGTCCTGGTTGATAATGATGTATCAGGTAACAAAACATACGACCATCAGAAAACGATGAATTGAAATTGTTTATCTGTAACAAACAAAAAAAGATAAATCATCTGTGACATAATATTAATTATAAATCCAATGTACATACAATAATGTACCATTGTAAGTTATATACATGTACTTACTGGCACACCATAGAGCTTCCCTACAGCCCTGCACCATTCCAACAATACATTCAGTTCTGGTGCTGTAAAGAACAGACTGGGCTCAATAGAGGAGTGACGAGGATTGTAGTACTCTGCAGCAATGGGATGTGGCTTTCTGGTTGAGAGGTAAGCAATCTCTTCCTTGAGGTCTTTGAAATTTAATTTAATTTTAATCTTTGTAGGGAAGAGGAGTATAATAGTAATAGTGAATGAGTTTTTCTTTACTTTGAAGTGAAATATGATGGACCAGAGTAAGCCCAGTGTCTTCTCTCTGTGCCCTTCGACAATATTCAAACTGGTGGTACCAACTGGTATTGTCATGTGTCCCGATAGACATTTCAGTGCAAGCTCAACATTGTGCAGTTTCTACAATATAATAAACAGATAATAAAAAAGAATAAATATACATGTGTACATGAACACATGCAGATGTACACATGTACATAATAAACATGGCTCCATAATTAATGCTTATTACATCAGTGCTCATGAGCACAGTCACATGGAATTGATAATAGCAGTGTGCAGAGTTCTGGAATGTTGTTTGTTAGTCTACAGCAGCTTATTTTAAAATATCAGTATAGTATGAAGCTATTTTAACATGATTGATTTCTCATGAAATATCATTTGTCTTAAATAGACTATCATCACACATGTATTTCTTGGGTAATAATTTCAAAAAATTATACAAATTACAAACAACCTGTCTCAGTAGTATAAAAGAAAAGAAATTTCATAGTAGCTAACAGTCCTGATCTTAAAGAGTTTAAAATGCAAGTCCTCTACGCTATTATGGCAGTACTAGCAATAGCTGCATCATGCAATGGTCTGGAGGAAAATGAGAATGAAAAGCTTCTCAACATTGAGAAGAGTCTTGCTAATCTCACATCCCAGTTTTGTATGTCCTCCGGTCTATTCCAGGTATCTCTAATAAGAGAGCTACTCAATGAATACAAGAAAGCTGGACATGAATCAAACAAAAAAGGAATAGCAACACTTCAACGTATGGAGACTATGCTAAACACTTCCATTGGTGCTATAACTGAGAGGCTAAACATAATAGAGACTGATTTCAAGCAAGATATTGATCACCTAACAAGAATGGTTTATTCTGTTCAAAAGAATACACAAATACTCTTGAAACACAGTAACATTACCAACTCTAAACTGAACAAGCTGGATGATAAAGCTGATGACACTGACTACACACCATCTACTCTGCTCCACTCTTGTGAGGAAGTACTGCAGACCTCACCAAACAGCACATCAGGCTACTATAGATTAGTGGATCCTACTGGTCATGTTAGACATGTCTACTGTGACATGAGTAATCTCTGCAATAAAGGAGGAGGCTGGACTAGAGTTAGTATCCTCAACATGGAGGACAGTAATGAGAAGTGTCCCATTGGATTAAGACTGTATGATCAAAATGGTGGACGTGCTTGTGGCAGACCAGTCAGTAGCGGTGGGAGCTGCCCTGGAATAAAATTCCCTGTTCACTTTAAATATTCTCAGGTCTGTGGTAAAGTTATTGGATATCAGAAAGGTCATCCTGATGCAACATACCTTCAAGGTATCATGGATGGGATTAGATTAACTCATGGCACCTCTCGATCTCACATTTGGTCATTCTTAGCTAGTAGTGCTGACACTCATGCTTCATGTCCATGTGCCCCTTCAGGAAAAGCTCCCTTAAGTTTTGTTGGTTTAGATTATTACTGTGAGGCTGGGCGTCCTAACAACGGTTATGATCTTAATCGTCTGTACACTGATGATCCATTATGGGATGGAAAAGATTGTCGTTCAGCAGAAGCTCATTGCTGCGAAACACACTCATTAATTCCTTGGTTTCACAAGAATATTGGCTATACTACTACTGATTACATTGAAATGAGGTTTTGTTTTAATGGAGGAACTTATGATGAAGACAGTCCAGTGGCTCAATATGAAATATACGTGAAATGATAGGACAAGTAACATTATATGTGAATACCGTATAGCCAAAAAATTTTGTGAGGAATAAATTTCCGTATTTTCGTGATTACTGTTTGCATCACAAAAATTAAACCCCCGAAAATAAATATTAATTGAGGGATGTGGTTAGCCACGCCTTATTAATAAATGTGCGTGCCCTCTTGTCAAGTCGTGTTCTTGGTCAAGCTGATATCTCTGTATTGCTATTTTAAGCATACTGGCAAGGTCAAAGATGATGATCTTCCCCATCACTGGTGTCCACACTGATTTGTAGACATGGTGCCCCCTGACACAAGAGTCCGTCTCAAACAATGAATCTGCCATGTTTTAATTAAATAAGGCAGGGTCATTATTATTATTAAAATTAAAATCACGAAAATATTTTTCACGGAATTTAAAATTTCTCCATAAATTTCATTATTCACAAAATTTTAAGCCTCAAAAATTTTTGGCTATACGGTATGTGCGAGTGAGTAATTTTTAAAATTTATTAGTTGTGAAAAATTAGCCTTTATCATAATTATTATTACATAATTATAGTGTGTATTTTGCCATGCAATATTCTCCCATGTGCATATTAAACCCCATATCATATAGTGGGAAATTTTGGAGGGACTAAAATTTGACAAATTATTGCTAAATTTTGATGATTGGCGAATTTTAAATTGGTGAATTTGTGGCCACGTGCCATTGAGCATGCATATAATGGCTCAAAATGGTGGATTTTATTTAGGCCAATGGCTATCAAAATGCAAAATTTACCAAATTAAATCCCCTCCAAAATTTCCCACTATATGGTATATAGTTACAAGCTCCTATAGTGAACATGCTTATACTAATTGTACCTGTGCTTTGGTTGATGCTGGTATTCTAACTTGTGATGATAGTCCCCATTGACTAGTTAATATCTCAGATAATCTCCTATAATTACAAAAATCAAATGCTTTGTACTGAATATAATTTGTAGTATACATTATATTGGACAGTAAAGGGTACAGAATTCAATAGTGGATTAAATGTACATGTATATACTTACACTAATCTCAGACCATCCTGAAGGTCAGTTGCAATATTAGTAATACTGAAATCAAACTCGTCTATTGGATGCTACATGCATGTATAAATGAATGAGAAAAATAATATAGTAAAATCATTGCTTTTAAGTGTTAATTTTCCTGTACCTGAACAACAGAGACGCTGTAATTCAGATACTGAAGATGACGAATGAGATCTCCTTCGCTTGATAAAAAATCCCGACAAAAAGTCAGGAGAAGCTCACGACTTGACTATGAAATTTTGCATTTGAATGATTGATGATTTTTTGTGAAGTGATTTATTAATTCTATTTGCTACCTTTACTGAAGAGTCTTTGGAAAAAAGGCAAGGATCATAATCAATAAGACGTGTTAGTTTAGCTTTATCCAATAAGAGAACAAGTGAAAGGAACTTCTTCAATACATATTGACATATTGCTTCATTAAGACCTACAAAAACAATAATAAGAATAATAAGACACATGTACATATACATACATGTACATATACAATGTACATGTCTACATACATAAAGTACATACTTATATTTCCACCTACAAAATGTACATGTAAGCTCAGCTAAATTACATGTACATCTACTGAAATAGCTACATGTAGTACATGTACAATATCAGCAGTTTGTCAATGGGTAATACTAATTAATGTACCTTTGCCATAGCGTCCAGGAACTGATGAATGATAATATCTATCAACAATCTGACTGTTCCTAAGTATTCGGGACTGAATGTAAAGAGAGAGAGTCTGTGGAAGAGAACTCTCCTCATTTACTATGATCTGTTCACTAAATATAACCTGAGAATAAAGAATGAGATATAAATGTACATATTCAAATTGCTCTTATTGTGAAGACGTACATGCATGACTACATGTACATGTAGATGTATAAATATATGCATTATATTGTACATTATGTCAAGGGTTTTCCACAGAGTTTTGGCAGAGTGCTCAGGTTAGTGTAAGTGGATTTTAAAGTTGCTTCAAATTTGACAAAATGCAATCATACATGCAGTATAGGCATATTGTCAAAAATACATGTATTCAGCAGTGAATTTTCCATTTTCATAATTTTTTCTGATGTACATACATGCTTTTCTGATGTGTAAGTTTGAGCTGATTCCAATCAAAATTGAATTTTTTTATAAATTTTCAAAGATGCTCCAAAAGCTTACATGTACTATTGTAGTGCTTGTTAACTAATAAAGCATATGCTTTTTAGCTCACTAAGCATGCTTTGTGAGAAAACCCTGTATATATCCAAATCCTCATTGTGTATGCATCCCTCTCTTTCTTACTTCTAATCCTAGTTGCAACCACACAGGGTTATAGTTAAGAAACAACTGAAGTAGTGACTCTCTTTTCCCAACATCAGAGTGAGGGCTATATTCTGGTCTGATTGAGAGTCTCCCGGCCTCTATCTCAATCTCAAGTCTTGACAGGACGTGAGTACAAGGTTCAGACTCATACAACCGAGAACAAGCCTGTATGTAATAATAATGATAATGATGATAATAATGATGATACAAAAGTATAGTAATTAGAATAGGTTGTAAATAAAATATAATTGTAAACTCCTTACTCCTGGTCATCTATATACCACTCACTTGTCTTCTTCTTGAGGCCTGCCTCTGCTGAGAGAGAATTGTAGGAGCTGTTGATGATGCTAAACTGACTGGACTTGTGTCATCAAATGTTAGCATTGACTTTAAAGGAGCTAGAGAGAGGAGTAATTAATAAGGACAAAGGATAATTGGGTGCAATGCTTTTGGTGAACAAATAAATGACATATATACATGTTCTTGTGTTATGTAAAAAATCAAAATTAGATTTTTATAATAATTTGCTCCAAAATTTAACGAATACCGTATTTCCTCGTGGAAACGCCTAGGCGTTTATTTCTTATAGAGACCTGTTTGCTAGGCGTTTAAATGAAGTAGGCGTTTATACGAGGTGGGCGTTTATAACCCAAAAATAACCCTTACCACCATATTTCAATAGACACAACGCGTAGTTTAAAACTGACATCAAAACTTCTGAGTTTCTTTAGCCTTCTCAGCTGCAGCTGCCATTGTAGAATGTAAACTACTAAACTACGTATGGTACATGTACCACGTGGATGGGGTAGGTGGGTGTGGTATAGGCTTTTAATCAAGAATGGGCGTCTAAACAAGCATGGGCGTTTATTGTCAAAGTTATGTGCTGTCTCTAGGCGTTTATACAGGCATGGGCGTTTATAGGGAGTAGGCGTTTCCACGAGGAAATACGGTACATAACTGCAATGGATATACCATGTATCAAGTACAGTCATTAATACTTACCTGATTTGCCTTGAGTTGGCAGGACATTACCACACTGATCTGTTGGAGCAAGCACAAAGTTTGACCACTTCATAAAACCTATCACAAAGAAATCATGTCATGTATGTAATGTCAGTATACATTGTACAATAATTCCCTTCCCTTGTTAGCAAATTAGCATCTTTTAATTTATTTCAGCCATTCTATTCTCAAGCCTATTCTGGCTAGAGGGTCTGGACCAGCCAGCCCTTACTGACTCTCATGTGTCCATTAATTGTTACATAATCTAACACTAATTACTTCTTTCTTCTTTTCTTATCCAATGCTCATCATAAAGGTGCGTTTCCCTGATGCAGTGTAATGGCTTGACTTGAAGTACTGGCTGCTCTTTCTTCTTTTTCTTGGAGTTCGTTAGTATTAGTGTCTTCTGCGCTACACCAGGGACAGGGGGCTTGTACTTCTCTTTTGTCTTGAGTCCTGCTCGAGGTGCTGCTCCTGCTTTCACTTTAATCGAGGGAGGAGGCTTGTTCTCCTTGTTCTGGGTCAGGGAAATTACTTTCTCCCTCTATTAAAATAATAGTAAATATTCTTATTTAAGAAGTAAAGGGTTTACGTGTTTTCTAGTCAAAGATGAAGAAGGCTCCATGATGATTGCTTTTCAAATTCTACCCACTATAAGCTCCACTTTTGAATTTTAAATAGCTCTACCTGATTGGTCAAAATCCTCCAGTGACCACGCCTAGCAATAAGGACTCATCCACGTGGAACAGCGCAGCAGTTTTAGGGGTGGGGCACTTTTACATTTTATAGTTTAGCAAAATGGATCCAGCAACTTTTGAAAGTTTTAAGCAGCAACTGTCTAAAGTTAGGAAGTGTATGAATTATAAGATAACTTTATTTCTTGCAGGAAAGCTTTAGCAGTGGGAAGCTCAGTGTAGTGAAGTCTTTTACTGACAAGTACTTCTTCAATGGACCTCAAGTGGCTCAGACATTAAAGTTGTTCTCATTCAATTCTGATCAACTGAAATTTTTAGAAGCAGTCGAGCCAGTACGTTTTTGAATTTTCACTTATATTTATTCAGTATTTTACACATTTTCTATTTTTGGGTTTTGGCTAGTTATTTAAGTGTAATTAAGAGTTGAAAGGGCCCCATTACTGTACAGTACTTTGTTTTTGAGGAGCAAAACTTTGCCTTTTTCATGGGCTAGCATGCAACCGCAAAATTAAAGATCTGTGAAATATTTAACCGCCATTAAAGGGAGGCACAAACATTGTGAATTCTCAAAAGTTATTTCTGCTAAAAATTAATTTTATCAATCCGTGAAAATTTTAGCTCTTCAAAGTAACTGCTTTAATTTTAGTTGGCTTATTGAAACACTACTCTAAGAGAGCTCCTGGTTTTAGCTTTAGCTAACGAAAACAATATTTGCATTGCTTTCATTCAAAAGACTAATGCATTATAAGTTGTAATAATTTTTGTATTTTAGCGTATGATGCCATTAAATGGTCAAGAAGGCAAAGATATTGTATTGTGCTTTGCTCATGCAAGTGACAAGCTGAAAGCAGTTGACATGATTGCAGAGTAAGATTTTTTATTAAATTAATTTTGTTTATAAATTGCTTTAAAATATTCCAGTGCTTTATTTTGGCACTATTGCACTCAATGGTTTTTGTGTACACTTGCATAACTGAGCATACATGCATTAATGAGTTATAGTTTTAGTAATTATTGGCAATTTAATAACCTATCGCTAAAGTGAAAAACTCCGCAAAATTAAAGCATTATTTTTATGGCACACTATGGTGTAATTTAATTTAGTTATGATTGAAATTTATTTTTGTAGTCACATTTACGATCCAACCAAGAAATATGATGTATTGGACGCCATTGATTTTAAATTTGATAAAGAGAAAGCAAGAGCTAGACTTGATAAAGTAAATATAATTTGTTACACACAACAGATATATGTGTACTTAATGTGTTTTTATTTCTTAAAAGGCTGTCTTTAAACCAACTACTGGATGCCCGACCAGCTGTCCCACTGTCCCACCTTCATGCCCACCTGGCCAATATCCTCCTGGACAATATCATCCTGGGCCACCAGGACCCCCTGGACAATATACCCCAGGACCCCCTGGACAATATACCCCAGGACCCCCTGGACAATATACCCCAGGACCCCCTGGACAATATCCACCAGGACCCCCGGGACAATACACCCCTGGACCCCCTGGACAATACCCTCCTGGGCAATATCCTTCTGGACCCCCTGCGCAATATCCACCTGGACAATATCCTCCTGGACCCCCTGCACAATATGTTTATCCTCCTGGACCCCCTGGTCAATATCCACCCCCTCCAGGGGCTTCTGGTCAGTATCCTCCTGGACAATACGGAGGGCAGTATCCTGCTCCAGTTCAGTATCCTCAATACCCTCCTCCACCTGGCCAGTACCCCTCTTATCCACATCCTTAGTGATTATTAATGGTCAGTTCTATTTTACATCAACACAAATAATGTTGTTTATAATGTTGCTCAGGTGTTGCCATGCTATCACAGGCCGTGTAATGTAAATTATTTAGTTTTCTGAAACAATGAGACATAGCTCATTTGTCAATCCATCAAAGCATGTTCACTTTAAAGAATTATTAAGATAGCTTGTATTGAGCAGCTGTACCGGTAATTAAGAGCTAATTACTATATTTTACTATTTATGGCATTAGATGTGTAAGTATAGAATTTAGTATTTTTAAGTGTGTAAGTAGTATACATGTAGTATTAGTTATATTCTATTATTGTATTCTGTTCTATTCTAGAGTGGCTCACTTTTGATTCTCTCATTTCTTTTAATAGGGTAACTCCATAACTGAAAATATAAACTGTGTGTGTTTGAAGCTCCCCTATTTCTATTTTTAAAGTTATTACTTTTGATTTGATATTTTGAAACAATCATTATGAAAATTTTTTTAAAAGTTATAATGTATTATTATTATTATTATGTGTGTGTGTGTATGACAGGCTGTTGTTGATTAAACAAACTTTTGTTACAACTACAATGTATGATATATATATATATAAACCAGTAATACCTTTATTGCAGACATTTCATACCAACTTGTTAAATTTGACTCACATCTATTCACACATTACTATGTGACAGTATAAAGTTGTTACTTGGATAATTACTGAATTTGACTGAAAATCGAGGAGTTTTAGCTGCTTAAAACTGACCCTTCACCACTCATTGCATGAGTGTTAAAATCATTCTTTTACCTCAGTATCTCGATCATTTTAAACACATTTTTAAGGCAATTAAAAAATATATGTATAACCTTCATCTGTTAATCATTAAGTAATTGAACAGTAAAAGTATGGTAGTGATGGGCGATATATCGATTCTTTATCGATATAAACGATATTTTACGGAATTGATTTGAATCATTATCAAAAATTTTATGCAATTTTCATTGATCTATTGACCACGCCCATTTATTAAGGTTAAATGACTAATTTTAATAAGTAATTGCACTGTTGAACTGCAAGAAAGAGGCAACTGACCAGTTGTTAGCTCAGCCTACCCCAATAAGAAGAGAAACAAGGCTCAAGAGCATGGAAACGATCTTCTCTTATGTCCAGTACAGTGCCAAAATCATTAGCCACACCCTTGACACACCCCTAAATGAAGGTGTGGTTATCGTATCGTTAATAATTGATATTTCCTTAAAAAGTCCATTATCGATCGTTATCGAAAATTAAGAAAATTGGCCATATTGCCCATCACTAAAGTATGGGCATGGCCTTAAAAAATTCTATTTCTTTTTGTTAAAAGCTTGTTGGTCAGTTAGTCTAATTATTAGATTATATACGGTGGAGGTTTTTTTTAATTCCTGACCACACCTATTGTAGATATGGCAGTGCACTATGACAATCAGCAGGAGAGGCCCAGCGTCTTCTTTGAGGAGATCGAGCGACCCTCCATAATTTCCTCAAAGTCACACAAATCCATGACCTCGTTGGCCAGTATAGAGGAGGATGTGGTCGAAGAGGAGAAGGGAAGAAAGTCCAGCGAATGGGCATTCCGTCCTTTGAAGATAAAATTCAAAATGAAAGAATTCGAGAAGATATACGACCGCTACGTCTACAGGCAGCAGCAGCAGCTACTCATATTCGTCTCTTGCCTTCTTTCTCTCATTGCACTCATCACACTCTTTGTTTTCTTGGGGGAGGAAAAGGTTAGTATGAGCCTGTGTACATGTACATGTATTTGCACACAAAGCTCAATGGAATGTATGTATCTATGTATGTGCATGCATGGTACATGTATGAATGAATATTCATGCATGTAGATCCAATTCAGTATTTCTCTTAAGAATATTGTGATGAATGCACTAAAATGTACATACTGGTATGTGTTTTATGTCTTGCTACATGTACATGTACATATCTTTTACATTCACTGCAGATTAGTAAATTTTTGCATGTAATGCTGTGCTGGCCTAGCATGTTACTAACTGTACATGTACAGTCTATGAGTATAGTTTCTATGGTTCCATCTTCAAGTATATGTACAGCACATTTTATATTGTTCATTTTAGTGCTATAGTATTTCAACTATTTTTATTCCTTCAGTATTCTGAGATTCCTGTTAGTGACGAAGCTCTTGATGAATGTACAAATTTCAACATAACTCTCAATGAACAGGTGATTCAATTATTCTCAATTGTGTACAAATCTGTCATTAAAAATAATTTGATTGTCCCTTAATGATCAAAGACTTTGTAAAGAAAGACTTTAAGGGAAGGGTTGCACCTAACCCCAACATACACTGCGAGCAGCATTTTGCCAGCCTTTGATCTTTCTTTTAGCCTTGTGTTGAATTTTTTTAAATTTAAGGCAACATGTTCCTTGACCACATAAAAGCATGATCAAAGGCTGCATGGACAATTGTTAAAATCACATTATTGAATGGAGAGAGAGAGGGGGGGAGGTGATTAAAAATTAAGAATCATTATTCTTCATTTTTATAGCTTATTAAATACGGCTCTCTCCCTGAAGTACTGACTCTATTATTCTGTGCACTCCTCCTGGTTCTTGAAACACTAATGGCAGTCATTGACAAGATATCACGTCCAAGACTCACTATCTACTCTATCCTAACTTGGGTGGTGCTTGTCATCCTAGTCGTCATACTCTTCTCTGTTCAGCTCAGGCCCCAGCCCTCTGATACACTTGACTATGTCTCTCTAGTGGTCATATTCACGTACACCATGATACCAGTGTCCCTTCGCCTATCCACTCTCATGAGCATATTCTTTTGTTGCGGTTATGTCATTGTTGCTTCAGTCACAACCGCTGCTCTTGGGAATGGCACTTCACTTAACATCCTAAGAGAGGTAATCTCCCTTATACTTTCATATACATGTACATGTACATACATGTATGTATGCACTCTAGCTACGTACATTTATTGTCCTATATTATTTGTTGATAACACTTCTGGATAAACTGTTGCACTTAATTCCTCTAGCATTTTGTGCTTGTGTGTTTATTCTGACTGTTTATTTTATGTATTGTGGCTGTAGTGTTTATTTTTGTTATAATTACAGTATATCCTAGTTTTAAATAGTTCCCTGTCCTGTTAAATATTGACACCTGCATGTACTCAGCACTCTCTGCTTTAGATTTAACAGTTAGTGTATTAATGCATCTATTTTCAAACTTCTGCTACTTGACTATCAGTTGATTGTGTAGAGATTCAAAATCCTAGCCATGCTTTCTATGTCTGTCTTAGAGCCATTGATTGATGACTAGTTGCCATGTTTTTGATATGACTTGATTATTTAAAATAACACATACCTATTTATATTGTTCTTCCTCCTATCATTAAGTATTGTACATGTATAAGAAGTAAACTGTGCTATTGTTTTAGCGTATTTCTTTTTTTTCCGAAACTCATGTATACTTCAAAATCCATTGATACTTTTAAAATACTATTATACCACATTCCTCCCTCTTCCTATCTCTCCCAATTTTCTTTCTCTCTCCCAGTCTCTTAGTGTTATTTTCCTCTTGGCCTCCCTGAACCTAATGGGTGTTCTCTACAACTATCTTGCCGACTTGGCACAAAGGCGCTCCTTCTCAGAGACCCAGAGATACATCAGATCAGTTGCTCAAATCGAAACACAGAAAGGAAAGAAAGTAATGAAAAGGAGCATATGTACATCATCATACACACAAATATACATGTATGTATGTACATGTATGTACATGTACATGTAGAACGGGGAATAAAGAGAATGAGCATGTAGTGTATGTACATGTACATGTACATGTACACGTATACCGACTCTACTATACTATACTGCATGTGTACATACAGTCTTACATATACATGTATGTGTGTACATTTAGACGAATTTTATTTAGTACATTTCCATTATTTATATAGCAACAATTACTCTATTCTGTTCTTCCTGGCCATCTGGCTGATGCTTTCCTGGAGGAGTACCTCTCCAGCCGGAGTGAAGCAAAGAGAATGGACTTTCATAAGTTTCATGTAGCCAATCACAGTAATGTCAGGTAGAGAGACACAATATGTGCAGGGATTGTATGTATGGTACTCTATTAGCTTTATTTTATGTACACACTGGTTCTCGTATGCAGAATCATAATTGCATTTATGTATCATGTGAAGTGTTTTAGTCTACCATATTGGCCTCAATTAATGCACCCTCCTATCACCTCTGATGAATTGAATATAATAAGAACTTGAAGCTTGCACCCTCCTCCTAGTCAAGATACCTATTGGGTGCATTGTGATTGCCCTTCAGGGGTATTATGTATATTGCCATGCTCCTCTCTAAACAAGTTAAGTACCTCCTGGAGGAGTATTGTTCCTATCTAAACAATACACCACCTGCAGATTTGTAGAGACTTGTTATTATTGGCGTTTTACCACCTGGGACTTGTAATTATTTATCAAGAGGTGCATTTTGGCACCTGAGACTTTTAATTATTTGCTTTTTACCACCTGGGACTGGCGATGTGTTTTTACCACCTGAGACGAGGTGCGGTTTACCACCTGAGACCACCGTAAAGTTTAATTTTAACGAAATAAGAAAAAATTAAAATTAAGAACCAGCTAACTATTGATTTAATTTTTATAATTATTATTTAAAGCAGCACACTTGTAAACCATAAATTTAAGAAAATTAAATAATAAAGGGAGGGAAATATTTTGTACATGTGTAATCATTAATTTATTTGGCATTGGCACATTAGTGTGTACAATTTTATGTGTTTGTGGTTGCTGTTTGTTTTTGATAGTATCCTCTTTGCTGATATTGTTGGATTCACAAGACTCTCTTCAGGCTGCACTGCCAAGGACCTGGTAAAGATACTCAATGAGCTCTTTGGAAAGTTTGACCAGCAGGCAGCAGTAAGGAAGGAGGAATACTCATAACTGTACATGTACATCAATACATGTAATGAGATAATCGTAATACAGTATAATCTATACTAGTAACAGTATCGTTAGCAATACACTTGACAAATGTATTAAATAAATATGCTTTATTTTGGAATGATTCAATATATACTGACATAGTGTATTTTGTACTATAACTACATGTACTTGTAGCTTCTTCTAAACATTAAGTCTAGATCATTCCAATGATTTCATTACTGGTCTATTGTTATCATGAGATTGAATGTGACTGTTATTGTAAATGTATGCATGTATGACTCTGAGGTCATTAGATGTACATGTAGATAAAGTTATTGTAGCATCTTATGTAAACCCTCTCAACACTCTCTCTCTCTCTCTCTCTCTCTCTCTCTCCAGAATTATTCCTGTCATAGGATAAAGATATTAGGTGATTGTTACTACTGTGTTTCAGGACTGCTGGACGATAGAGAGGATCACGCTCGCTGTTGTGTACAGATGGGCCTTGATATGATTAATGCTATCAGGTACTCCTTGTTGATAATAATAAACAATGATAAGGTCTAGTGGGAGTGTGTATGTGTGTTTGTCCACTGAATGTGTGTACTTTGTATTGTGTACCCTATTACTGCCAAAACTTTTAAAAATATTATCTTTTAAGAGCATGTACACATCTACGTGTAGCCATGTACTTCAATAGCTATTATTATTTATTATTATTTGTATTTTATTTATTATTTTAATTATTTATTATTATTTCATTTGTATTTTATTGATAATGTTCTTGTTTTACTGGTGCTAGGAGTGTTAAGGAAGCCACTGGAGTTGATGTCAATATGAGGGTTGGCATACATTCAGGTCATGTCATATCTGGCGTGCTTGGTCTGGTCAAGTGGCAGTTTGACGTGTGGTCTGATGACGTGACACTGGCCAATCACATGGAATCAGGAGGAATACCGGGGTAAAGAAAATAGTGACACTGATAATAATTATTGTAATATAAATATTATTATATATTTGTATAATTAAAGAAATATTATTCTGTATTTTATTGTCATTTATGCACACTTTTTATGTGCTTATACTGTACAGTATATAATAGTTGATGTTTTTATTTTTTATTATTGTACGTGTAGGCGTGTACACATATCCCAGGCTACATTTGATTATCTTGATGGTGAGTTTGACGTTGAGCCTGGGAACGGAGGAGAGAGGGACTCGTATCTTAAAGAAAACAACGTCACCACCTACTTGATCACAGAGAAGGTTAGGCTGATCAATATTGCTGCTATTATCCTATTTCATTTCTTTATTGTCTCTTCCTCTCCTTATAGAGTGATTCAGTAGTGCCAGCGATCACTAAACCGCCACCAGTGGACTCACCTCTTACTCTAGCACCTCCTTCGCCATTACCAATGACACCTCTCTCTCCTGGGACAAGAGCACCGTCCATGGTATGAGGGAGAGCGAGCAAGGGGAAGGGCAGGGTTTTCAAAGGATTTTATAATACTATTATATAAGGCTATTCTTCTTATGAAGCATGCCTTGTAGCTCACATACATGTAGCATGCATTATGGGAATTAAACCCTGCCCAGGAGAGAGAGGGAGAGAAAGAGGATGGAAACATCAAATGAAAGACTACATTGTCAAATTGTCATATGCACAAACCCTTGTATAAAGTACAGTATATTCCTATACTACCTAATCTCTCTTTCTCTCTGTCTTTTCTGTAGCTTGATGCTCTTGCTGAACGAAGGTCAACTGCTCGTCGCTCAGAGATCAACCCAATAGTGAAGCATCTCTCCAAGTGGGGGGCACAAGCTCCTTTTGCTGGCTTCAATCAAGTCGATGCTTTTGATAACCCAACGGCCAATCCACTAGTGGTATGCTACTATGTATATGCACACGTACATAATGAACATGATTTCCTCTATTTCTTATTTGTTTGTTTTTATTTCTGCATGAATTCCTTATATTCCATTCTTCTCTGTGTAATGTTTTCCTTCTCTCTCTCTCTTAGACTGGTCTTGTTGCTCAAATGGCCATCATACCCAGTGTCCTTGGAAGGTAAGTATAGTATATGCATCTAGTAAATATGTACTTTTATAATTATTTGTATTTTTTTTCTCTTTTCTAATGGCATGTAGAGCTAAACTGTCTCCACTGGATGAAGATGCTGTGAAGAGGATGAGCTCTATGATTGATGCTGAGACTGCAAATCGGAGCAGGTAAGAATGACTGACATAGTTTTCTTCTCTCTCTCACTCTTTTAAAAAGTGTATACATGTACATGTACATACGATATGATTGGTAAAATAATTGTACATACCTTGTATGTTCTCTATAGTATACTTGCTGTCCCTCCTGAGATTAATCGAATTTTCTTGACATTTAATTCAAAAAAAGATAACATCAAAGTAAGCAATGGACCCATTATTAGTGACACACACACAGTTAATGTAATACGTATAATACTTGTTTCTTTTCCAGTACTCAAAGATCCCTGACAAGTTTTTCAAGTTTTATCTTGCGTCCTCCTTTATGGTCTTCACAGTCATTTATATGATACAGGCTCTTGTTCTTCCTCTGTGAGATTATCTCTTTCTCTCACCCTCTCCATCTTTAACGTTTATTCATTTCTTTCACACTATACTTTCTCCTCCCTCTCCCCTCCCTCTCTCTCTCTCCCTCCCTCTCTCTCTCCCTCCCTCTCTCTCCCTCCCTTCCTCTCTCTCTCTCCCTCTCCCTCTCCCCTCCCTCTCTCTCTCTCTCTCTCTCCCTCTCTCTCTCTCCCCCTCTCTCTCTCTCTCCCTCTCTCTCTCTCTCTCCCTCCCTCTCTCTCTTTTCTTCTTTTTCTCTTCACACAGGTCTTATGCAATGCTTGGTTCATTCATAGGTGGCTCACTCTTCTTCACAATAACAACTGCACTGTTCTCTTTCCACCTCTTGAGGGTAACAACTCATTTAATCATTTATAATTTCACATTATTTAACTTGATTATACAAATCACACTCAACCTTGTTTATATATATCTTTAATTTATTATCCAATAGAGATGGTATCCTAATGGTAATGTTCTCACTCGTCTCTCAATTTATATGGTCAAGAGTTACTTTGTACGTCTGGTCGTTGCTCTTCTATCAATATCTCTCACTCTAATGGCACCACTCATCAACACTGTACCTTGCAATACCTTCACTAGGAGCTGTGATGAGGATGTAAGGAGATCTGGCATTTAAAAAAATGCTATGATTATTTTAGTACATGTACATGTACTACTATTGATATTATTATTGTTTTTATTTTTCATGCAATAAAGTGTTTATTATTATTATTATTATACAAATGGTAAAAAAAGACACGAAACAGACAAAAAGGAGACAAAAAAGGGAGAGCCTGTACTTATTATTGTTACTATTATTTGTATTTAGTTTACTAATCCCTTTTTCTTTCTTCTTCTCTCCTTACAGGGTGAGTGTTCATGCATTTCTTCATATGATGAATGGAGAGACACCTATGACAATCCTAGTCCTGATAGCAATGACTGTCTTTATCCACAGGTCAGTACTGAACACTTTCATAGTATTTCAGTTTTATTTCTATTATAGTACATATACTACTGCTGCCTATTGGCTCTCCTCTCAACTGCTGTCTACATTCGTCTGAACTGGCTTTTCAAAGGCCTCATAACGCTCATTGGTCTCATTGTGTATCTGTATATAATGCTTGGGCCACAGTCCTGTCTCTATGATAATTATGATAAACGTGTATTGGGCTATTGTGTGAGTACTTCCTGGTTCTTTGAACTCAAGTACGAGGCGGCCATTTTGTTGTCCGTATCGTATTTTATTCTCATTCTTCTCGGGAGACATGTGAGTTGAATCTTTAATTAAATGTGTGGGTGTGATGATTATTAATTTATTTTTTAAAATAGAATGATCTTGTGTATAGACGATCCTTCCTATGGAAATTGAAGGTACATACTAATGTTTTATTAATTCATTATTTTTATTATTTTATATTTTTCATTATTTTTTATTTTCTTTATTTTTAGAGCAAGGAAGAGAAGGAAGAAACGAAGAAGCTTGCTGAGATCAACACATTATTGATGGAGAACTTACTGCCTAAACACGTTGCATCTTACTTTCTTAATGTTGGGCAGGACAAGAATGTAAGACAATTATTATTTATAACTTAATTAATTATTTTAATTTTATTTATAAAATTAAGACCTCCATATTTGGTAGCAAATGTGCTCCCTAGTAATGCAATATCATTATTGCATCTAATAGTGTTATCATTAATAATTAGTTATGCATATTGTATGTGCATGGAGTCATGTCTAGGGAGGTGCAGATTATGCTGGCATAAAAATGAGCATAATAACTAGGTAGAGGAATACAAGAATCATGCTAGCATAATTGGGAAATATCCGGAAATTACTAGCATAAAAGGCAAAATATCCTGAATTTAATGGTTACAGAGATCACTGAGATGTCTGAATTGTTTTTTAGCTGCAGTCTTTTTGAATTTTAAAATTACCCTTGGGAATCAACAGAATTTTCTTGAGTTTTACTTCTACTGCACCTTCAGACCATGCTTTAATACATCAATTAATTAATTTTTGCTATGATAATGTATATTTTTGGTTGGTTTTTAAGCATAATTGAGAGCATAATGTACTATTTTTGAAGAATAATCATGACATTTTATGAGCAATGCTGCATCAAATAATTGAAGCATTAGTGAGCATAATCTGCATGAGCCTAGTCATGTTCATGTATGTTGTGTATAAAAAAATTTTGATCTGATTACCAATTTCTATGAATTTTTAAACTTTGCTCAAAAGTTGGGTATTTTCTGCATGTTTTGATGCTGTATATCTAGTTTGAGGAGATTCCAATCACTATTAAATTTTTATGAATTTTAAAAGTGACTCAAAAATTGGCTCAAAGTCCTAAGTACAGGTACTTTGGATCAAACATGGCTTGAAAAGAATTCTTCATTTTTATAATTTTTATGATGTGTATATATGTACTCTTGTTGTGTAGAAAGTTTGAGCTGATTCCGATCAATATTGAATTTTTTTTTGAATTTTTAAAGTTGCTTCAAAAGGGGGCCAAAGTCCCTGTACTATAGTTTCACCAAATTTTTGCTAAAAATGACTAGGAGAGAAAATTCCATTTTTATATTTTTTCTTGATACATATACATGTACTTATGTCGTGTAGAAAGTTTGAGCTGATTCCAACCAAAATTAGATTTTTTATGAATTTTTAAAGTTGCTCAAAAATTGAGCCAAAGTCCCTGTACTATAGTACAGGGGTTTCGCCAAATTTTTGCTAAAAATGAATAGGAGAGAAAATTCCATTTTTATATTTTTTCTTGATACATATACATGTACTTATGTTGTGTAGAAAGTTTGAGCTGATTCCAACCAAAATTAGATTTTTTATGAATTTTTAAAGTTGCTCAAAAATTGAGCCAAAGTCCCTGTACTATAGTACAGGGGTTTCGCCAAATTTTTGCTAAAAATGAATAGGAGAGAAAATTCCATTTTTATATTTTTTCTTGATACATATACATGTACTTATGTTGTGTAGAAAGTTTGAGCTGATTCCGATCAAAATTGAATTTTTTATGAATTTTTAAAGTTGCTTCAAAAGGGGGCCAAAGTCCCTGTACTATTGTACCAACCAAGTCTTGGGTCAATAAATTTCGTCACAGACAACTAAGAGAGAATCATCCATCTTTATAATTCTAATATGCATGTTCTGTTGTTGTTTGAGCTGATTCTGGCCAAAATTGGATTTTATTTATGAATTACTACTCCAAATCCCATGTACTATAATAGCCCATGCTGTTTAGCTCGTTTTGTGGGAAAACCTTATTATTATTATTATTATGATAAAATGAACAACAAAGACAAAGTAGACACCAGCACTAATGTTCTTATTTTTAGGAGCTTTATTCTGAGGATCACGATGAGATATGTGTCATGTTTGCGTCTATTCCGAGCTTTTGGGACTTTTATAGCGAGTCATCGATCAATGATGATGGAAAGGAGTGTCTGAGACTGCTCAACGAAATAATATCAGATTTTGATGAAGTAAAAACATAAATAGAGATAGAGTGGGGGAGGGAGAGAGGGAGGATGAAAAAGACAAAGGGAAAATGGGCCAAGAGGGCGGGAATTAAGTACTATTTAACTTTTTAGGTATTGAATAAGCCAAAGTTTAGCAGCGTTGAAAAGATAAAGACAATAGGTTCTACTTACATGGCAGCCACTGGACTCAATCAAAGAAAAGTAAACACCTTTACCAGTACATTAAAATGCATGTACATTTAATCAAGAATACTTATATGTACTCTTGATTACTTGATTTAATTTAGATTGTGTATAAATGACTGAATTTTAACAGGGCTCCTGTATACTGTACTTACAATAATAGTTATATATTGTATATATTTAGGTTGACACTAATAATAAGACCAGTAAGAATCATCCTGTGGTTCATTTGTGTTTGTTTGCTGTTGAACTGATCAAGAAACTGGACCTCATCAACAAGCACTCTTTCAATGACTTTCAACTAAGAATAGGTGAGAGAGAGCACACACTGTAGTGTATACCATATAGCAGGTTATTTTCGAAGATAATAAATTTTGTTTTTCAAGATTTGCGAAATTAAATTCCTTGAAAATCAATTTAATACGGTACAAGATGGCAGAATAGTGGAAATTTGTGAAAAATAATTCCGTGAACTTCTGGATACGAGTCATTTGCAAAATTTATTATCCTCGAAATAAACCCGCTATACGGTAGCCAGTTTTCTGTATATTACAAATCAATCACTGATTTAGGTGTCATCCATATAACATTTTGTATTAAAACTTTTGAGTGTATATGCACTCTGTGTAGATATTACCATACGGGTATAAAATTTCGAGGGTATAAAATTTTGTGTTTTAGTGAAGAGCTCTTAATTTTTTAATTTCGAGGGGGTTAAATTTTGTGTTTTTGCACATGCACTTCCAATAAGTGATTGATTTTCACATGCTGTGCATGTGCAGTGAGTATTTCCATGGGTATTGATTTTTGTGGTTAGGAAGTAACATATGAAATCAGTGAAATTAAATACCCCACGGAATTTTATACCCGTACGGTATTGTCCCACTGCCTGTTATTGTGTACTAGTATATTGGATTGTAGTTCTCACTGTCAACAGTTGATATGATTAGGGCTGGCTATAGGTTTAATAAGCATAAGTATGTGAATCAGTGATTTATATGCTAACTAGTGTACATTGATCTAATTGAATGATCTTTTTAGTTTGACTGATGTCACATAACTAGTTATAGGGTTTGTAATTATCATAACTAATTTCTAGTAGATTACTTCCAATCCAATTTGTGTGTATTATTACATTAGGTATTAATCATGGACCGGTTGTTGCTGGAGTGATTGGTGCTCACAAGCCACAGTATGATATATGGGGCAATACTGTGAATGTAGCTAGCAGAATGGACTCCACTGGTAAACCTGGAAGAATACAAGTAAGGAAGGAATATATACTAGGACTAGTTTGTAAAGAGGAGAGAAAGAATCAGTGATAAAGAAAGGGAAGATGAGAGATGGAAAGATAGAAGCGTAACAACATTTACGTAGAAGGGCTACTTTATCTAATCGATATTTTGTATACTTGTTGGGGCGAGCCTGAGCGAGCCCCACTAAGACGAGAAAAGTCTGTTGGTTTATACGGGTCGTCTAACTATTATTAAAGTTAAAAAGCCTAATCTTCATTGAAAGCGGGTGTGGTCACAATGAATAAAATGGCGGCTATCAGCAAGTCTGAGCTTATTTGCAGCAACGGTCAGCAAGATAAGACTAAACTGCTGTTCAAAGACTTCTCTGGCAAAAAGAAAGTTACAAAAGCAGGTATAGAATCTTTTTTCTTAATATAAAGGACTCTGATAAGTTGAATCTAAATGAGAAAGCTGCATGTACTGTAGCTATAACTGCATGCATTATGAGATCTATTCTAGGTGATGTTTTTTTCTCTAGCAGCAAGCCTAGGTTAACAGAGCAGATATACAATCTTCTTCAAGTATGATTTGTTGAGTGACTCTGTCTCTGATGAGTTGAATGACAATGAATGCTGAGAGAAAGCTGCATGCATTGCTAATTTCTGCTTCTTGTGCCTGCAGTGATTGTTTCTAGCAGCAAAGACAGTTAACAAAGCAGATGTACTGTCTTCTTTAATTGCTGCAAAGACTCTTTAGTGATGAAGTGATAAAGAAAATTTACATTTTTTAACTGCAAGATACGGACTACTCATGTACATTGCTTTACTTGCTCATACATGTTGATCAGACAGCATATACAATTAATTTATGGCTTGC
>NW_003546304.1:195819-221507 GCF_000090795.2 Amphimedon queenslandica | reverse complement strand
TACTCCTAGTAATCTGTTTATGACTAGACATAGTATCATCTCTTGTATGTATGTCCAGCCTCATTGCACTGGCTTTTGTGTTTACTTCACAGGTCACAGAGCAAACTGGAGCCATCCTTCGCGATGCCGGCTTTGAGCTAGAAGAGCGAGGCAAGGTATTCGTCAAAGGGAAAGGAGAAATGACAACATTCTATGTCATTGGAACTGACAAAGGAAAAATTATAAAAGATCAACAATAATGATAATAATAGTAATAATGATATATTCTAATTGACTACTGAATCACATATTAAGCATATGGTTCTCTATGCTTTTCTCTCCTGAGTTTTAATCAGCTATTGCTAATAATAGTATAGTACATAATATTTGTTTATTATTGTTATTATTGTTATGTTGTTGTTGTTGTTGTTCAGATGTACATGACAAGTTAGTTTTTTCCTTTCTCTCTCTCTCTCTCTTTCTCTTTTTTGTTCTTCTCTCCCTCCCTCCCTTGTACACATTTAAAAGTTATATTCAAGAGTACCAACAATTATAATTTTTTCCTTATTTTATTGAATGCACTCTAAAGCCATAATTATGATATTTATACTTTTGTAATGTATTACTTTAAAAGTGGGATCATGTAGGATGGATTGTCCAGTGTGGTTTTTCATTCAATAGTAATTATATACTTACTGCCAGTAGTGTATATGCATGTATACAGCATGATATAACTTACTTTGCTGTAGTGATTCTGAAAGGACACTGGCTCACCTAATCGGAGTTTTAGAATATTAAGTCAAGTGTAATTACATTACTAGACTTGTTGCATTTAAATGTTTTTTAGTATCTTAATATTCAAAAACTGTCAATCGTAATTTAGGCAGTTAATTTCCTTTCTGATCAGTGAACAGATGCAATACAAGTAAAGTTCTCTCATGATGCACTAGAGACCTTGCTTAGTTTTGTTAATCATTGTTTGGATGCTACTGTGCATCATTTTGATTTAATGATTAAGATAGTCAAATCAACTGCTAGTACGTAATTACAGTCATTCCTCATTCTTGATTTAGCTGAATCAAGATCTTTAGGTGTGGAGTTAAATCATATGACCGTGTGATGACTATGATTACTATAATTAGATCATCAATTATTAATTGATGATTGATACAACTTGTGGTATAGGTCATACTTGCTCATTAGTCACTTGTCATACTGTTCACTTATAATGAGTCATTCCATGCCTAAAATAGCTAAGCCCTGCCCACAAATGTATCATTAAGTATAAAAAGAGAGATTGTACTTTCATTTATCACAGTTCCATCATGATTGCTCTAATTTCTGCCGTGATTTTTTGTTTCCTGACCTCAGCCTTGGCCCAGCAAGGTTGCTCTAGCGAAGGTCAGTTCACTGATAGTGCTGGCTCCTATGTATTCTCGTGGTCATTGCAATCAAATGGAATGTATGTTGACTGCAATGTGTCTGTGAATACAGCAGATAACAGATGGGTTGCAGTTGGATTCTCTGAAAATCGAGCCATGGTAAATTGAATATTATAATGAAGCTAATTCAATATTTTAGTTGATGTGCTATATCATGTGCATGGGTGCAATGTTTCCTGTAGCTGTAGGATCAAAGTTACTTTGTTCAACTAAACAGAAAGTATATATCAGCTATTTTTTGCTCTTCTTATTAGCCTGATACTGATGTCATTATTGGTGCTAATGATGGAACTGACGAATTTGTAGAAGACAGGTGAGGAGTAGGCTATAATGGGCTATGCTAAACATGTATGATTATATTATATTATAGGTGGAATAGTCAAAACCGGGCAGCTGGACCATCACTTGATCCTATGCAGAATATTATGAATACTTCATCAATGAGGGATGGCAATAGGCTTACCATAAGTTTTACCAGACCACTTGTCAGTCCTGATACTAGTGGTAGAGATGAAAATCTTGATGTATGCCGTAACGTCCTTTGAGCTTTTGGAGGTACAACCACTTTTGTGAATGGCAGTGTAACTGCTCTTGGGGACCATTCTAATAGAGGTATCTTTGCGGATCAGCTTTGCCTATGCACAATTGCATCAACAACAGCAACGCCAACAATGACACCAACAGCAACAACAGTGACACCATCAGCAACACCAACAGCGACATCAACAGCAACAGAGACACCAGCAGCAACAGAGATACCAGCAGCAACAGAGACACCATCAGCAACAGTGATACCATCAGCAACACCAGAAGAGACACCAGAAACTACATCTAGTGCCGCCTCAGTTATAAATGTCGCAGTTCTTACTTCTATATTTATCTTTATTGCTACAATTTTTTGAACTATTAAACTAGAATAGATAAGAGTGTAGTGTCATGTGATTATCCATGATTTTTGTTTGATTTTAACAGTTCATATTTTGCTAAATTTAATGTTTTGTTTAAAGTTTAAAATTAAGATGTGCTGCATAATGCTGAGAGCTTTGCAAAGCGTGGGCGAGACCATAGTAAATTAATAGAGTTTTAACTCTAATAATGATCTAACTAGGCGAATGTAGAACATTGAAGGGGCGAGCACAAGCTAGCATGGCAATATACAATGTTTAGATGTCACAAAGGCTAATGTTGTTGTCAAATTGTAAATGATACACATTGCAGAGCAGCTCAGAACTTGTGACTTGCATGCATGAAAGGAAATTTTATAGCTTGCTCTTCTAGCTTTATTAGCAGTGAAGAATCTCAGTTGTAACTTTAATAAGTATAATTTAATTTTTACTATAATATTTTTAAGCACAGTTAAGACTTTCTTTTCTCTGATAAGCCATTTGAAGTGCTTTATTCTGTTATTCAACCATAATTAATAAAAACTTGAAAGATTTGTGTGAGTTTTCTTAAATTTTCTCTGCTGGTGAAGTGTCTTGACAACAGATCAGTCTTATGTTGCTGCAAGTAAGATTGGCTAAGGTAGGCGCCATTTTTATTTCATTGCAGTCACAGTACCACACCCACATCAATGAAAATATTTCATTAGAATGCTACCGCATTAGATCATTGTTGATTTTTAAATAGAGAGTTGTGCACACATGGGTGTGACCAGAATAGGCGTGACTGGAGACGTACGTACATACATCATAGATATTATAGACTACGTAACCTATAATATCTTACGTAGTCTACTAGGCGAATGTAGAACATTGAAGGGGCGAGCACAAGCTAGCATGGCAATATACAATGTTTAGATGTCACAAAGGCTAATGTTGTTGTCAAATTGTAAATTGAATGATACACATGCAGAGCAGCTCAGAACTTGTGACTTGCATGCAAGGAAATTTTATAGCTTGCTCTTCTAACTTTATTAGCAGTGAAGAATCTCAGTTGTAACTTTAATAAGTATAATTTAATTTTTACTATGATATTTTCAAGCACAGTACTTTTAGACTCTCTTTTCTCTGATGAGCCATTTGAAGTGCTTTTATATTCTGTCATTCAACCATAATTAATAAAAACTTGAAGATTTATGGGTGTTTTCTTGAATTTTCTCTGCTGATGAAGTGTCTTGACAAGAGATCAGTCCTATGTTGCTGCAAGTAAGATTGGCTAAGGTAGGTGCCATTTTAATTTCATTGCAACCACACCCACATCAATGAAAATATTTCATTAGAATGCTACCGCATTAGATCATTGATTTTTAAATAGATATTGTGCACACATGGGGTGTGACCAGAATAGGCGTGACCAGAATAGGCGTGACCAGAATAGGCGTGACTGGAGACGTACGTACATACATACATACATACATACATACATACGGAGGGAGGGAGGGAGACTTCGCCTGAGTGGGGCGAGCTTATGCTCGCCCCAATAATATCTTACGTAGTCTACTAGGCGAATGTAGAACATTGAAGGGGCGAGCACAAGCTAGCATGGCAATATACAATGTTTAGATGTCACAAAGGCTAATGTTGTTGTCAAATTGTAACTTGAGTGATACACATGCAGAGCAGCTCAGAACTTGTGACTTGCATGCATGAAAGGACATTTTATAGCTTGCTCTTCTAGCTTTATTAGCAGTGAAGAATCTCAGTTGTAACTTTAATAAGTATAATTTAATTTTTACTATGATATTTTCAAGCACAGTACTTTTAGACTCTCTTTTCTCTGATGAGCCATTTGAAGTGCTTTTATATTCTGTCATTCAACCATAATTAATAAAAACTTGAAGATTTATGTGTGTTTTCTTGAATTTTCTCTGCTGATGAAGTGTCTTGACAAGAGATCAGTCCTATGTTGCTGCAAGTAAGATTGGCTAAGGTAGGTGCCATTTTAATTTCATTGCAACCACACCCACATCAATGAAAATATTTCATTAGAATGCTACCGCATTAGATCATTGATTTTTAAATAGATATTGTGCACACATGGGTGTGACCAGAATAGGCGTGACTGGAGACGTACGTACATACATACATACATACGGAGGGAGGGAGGGAGACTTCGCCTGAGTGGGGCGAGCTTATGCTCGCCCCAAATAGTTAATAACAGTTATTGCAATTACTAGGCGAATGTAGAACATTGAAGGGGCGAGCTCAAGCTAGCATGGCAATATACAATGTTTAGATGTCACAAAGGCTAATGTTGTCAAATTGTAACTTGAATGATACTGACACATGCAGAGCAGCTCAGAACTTGTGACTTGCATGCATGAAAGGAAATTTTATAGCTTGCTCTTCTAGCTTTATTAGCAGTGAAGAATCTCAGTTGTAACTTTAATAAGTATAATTTAATTTTTACTATGATATTTTCAAGCACAGTGCTTTTAGACTCTCTTTTCTCTGATGAGCCATTTGAAGTGCTTTTATATTCTGTCATTCAACCATAATTAATAAAAACTTGAAGATTTATGTGTGTTTTCTTGAATTTTCTCTGCTGATGAAGTGTCTTGACAAGAGATCAGTCCTATGTTGCTGCAAGTAAGATTGGCTAAGGTAGGTGCCATTTTAATTTCATTGCAACCACACCCACATCAATGAAAATATTTCATTAGAATGCTACCGCATTAGATCATTGATTTTTTAAATAGATATTGTGCACACATGGGGTGTGACCAGAATAGGCGTGACTGGAGACGTACGTACATACATACGGAGGGAGGGAGGGAGACTTCGCCTGAGTGGGGCTCGCTTATGCTCGCCCCAATAATTTCAATTTTTTATGAAAATCTTATAATTATGAATGCATAAATGGCAGGCTGATAACAAGGTGATGAAGAGAGACTAAATAAAGGAGGAGGTGGTAAGACTTTGGTGCCAATCACAGTGGGCCACCACAGCAACACTAGAAAGCATAGTCATTTCATTATTTAGTGCTATTTCAGTGTTCTTTTCTTGTCAGTTGCAATGTCTAAAAGCCTGGACTAGCTTCACTATGTCCTTTGTGAACAAGCCTGCTAAAAAGGAACAACAGTTTACAAAGTGAACCTAGTAAGTACAGTATAGAAGTCAATAATACAGATTATCTCATATTCTTTAGGTCAGTCTCTTGCTGAATCAGTTGATGATCATGAGTCTCAGTCTACTCTTGTGGTTGATACAGCTACAGTTTTTACAGCTACAGTTGATGTACAGTCAATTGTTGCTCATTCTCCATCACCCTATTCTTCTACTTCCTCTACTAATACTACTACTAGTACTATTACCACTACAGAAGTCAGTGTTGGAGCTACACCACCCACTACTTTATTACAATAACCTTCGCTACCAAAAAATTGCGCTAAAAAGGGTGCGCAAAAGAGGGTGTGGCCAAAATCGCGGCGCGCTTCGCGCGCCCAACCCATTTCCTGTGCCACACCCATGCCCGACTAGCAGTCAAATCCTGCAGCCGCCTATGTGAAGGGGCGAGCACAAGCTAGCATGGCAATATACAATGTTTAGATGTCACAAAGGCTAATGTTGTTGTCAAATTGTAAATTGAATGATACACATGCAGAGCACTGAGCTCAGAACTTGTGACTTGCATGCAAGGAAATTTTATAGCTTGCTCTTCTCTCTTTATTAGCAGTGAAGAATCTCAGTTGTAACTTTAATAAGTATAATTTAATTTTTACTATGATATTTTCAAGCACAGTACTTTTAGACTCTCTTTTCTCTGATGAGCCATTTGAAGTGCTTTTATATTCTGTCATTCAACCATAATTAATAAAAACTTGAAGATTTATGTGTGTTTTCTTGAATTTTCTCTGCTGATGAAGTGTCTTGACAAGAGATCAGTCCTATGTTGCTGCAAGTAAGATTGGCTAAGGTAGGTGCCATTTTAATTTCATTGCAACCACACCCACATCAATGAAAATATTTCATTAGAATGCTACCGCATTAGATCATTGATTTTTAAATAGATATTGTGCACACATGGGGTGTGACCAGAATAGGCGTGACTGGAGACGTACGTACATACATACATACGGAGGGAGGGAGGGAGACTTCGCCTGAGTGGGGCTCGCTTATGCTCGCCCCAACCAAGAGGATGCGAAACAGGAAGTAGATTGTACATGAAATTATATTGGTGACGTCACGAGCAGTATGCCTATGCTCTTTTCGCTCTAGCGTAGCCTCTAGTGACCTTGTTTCTCGAAGTTTTGGGTTATTGGTCAAGTTACTACTTTGCTGAGTTGAAGTAAGTATTATGAAGTCTCTATTAGCTCGAATGACCTGCTGAATCCTTGTTTGCTTGATCACTGGATCTCGTTGTGCTGTAAAACATGGCGGCCTATAGTTCTGACTTTAAACACCTTTTCTCCAATCTGGGGCAGAGTTAGTAAGTGTTATTTGGGTAGAAGAAGGATATTATTGTGTTACATGGTCTGTAACTACTAGCTTTCCACTGCAGTTTTATAAAATATAAATATATACCTTTTTTAGTTTGTTTATGGTCTGTTTTGTAAACACCTTTTCTGGAAAACTATGCTATTTGAAGAGGTATAATTTTGTATGAGTCTACGTACATGCCTTTTGTACGGTTTGTATATTTTCATAATTATTTTAAAGCTATGTTTCTTCAAAAAAGTTACTTAATGTCATTGTGATATACCATATTAGAATGATAAAACTATTATTATAATATTATTTTTTTGATGATCAAATAGGGTATGAATATGAAACCAATGAAGCTAAATTGTCTGTTGTTTCTTGTACTGACTCTTTTCAGAAGAAATATAGATTTTTATGAAGTTTTTTATAATTATTGATTTTGCCACCATTTTGGTTGCTAAGCGTATCTAGGAAAAACGTCACATCCGGCGAAAAGAGCATAGGCACATCCTGTTTTGTATCCACTTGGTATATATAGTATCTATGGAGGGAGGGAGGGAGACTTCGCCTGAGTGGGGCGAGCTTATGCTCGCCCCAATAATATCTATGCATACATACATACAGAGGGAGGGAGACTTCGCCTGAGTGGGGCTCGCTTATGCTCGCCCCAATTATTATTTCTCCGCCTACAAGTCCACGTGATGTAGCATGTTGTAATGTACTCTCTTCGTTCAATGTCAAGAGCCCGTACTGCTTCTAGTAGTACCAGTGAAAGACCAAAGGAGACCCAAAAGGATGAAGAGGAGGAGGAGGAAGATGATAGCCAAGTGGAAAAGACCGTTATTAGGAAAAGTGAATGGGTACTGGGTGTGTCACTAGGGCGTGCCTAGCTAGCTTGGCCTGATCAAACTAGCTGGGTTGCAATACTTAACTTAAGATGGGCATCTACTAGGCAACTATGTTGGAAATGGTCCTGGCAACTTGTAGTCCAACTTTTGATGCCGCTGTATTGTATTAATTTATATAGAGAGAGTCAGTGATCCTCCTCCTGTGAAGAGAGAGAAGCCAGAAGAGAAACACACGGGGCAAGTTAAACTATAGAAATACTGTTGTAGGCAGAATGTGTCCATGTTTATATGATACATCAACAATTATTTTTATGTTCATGCACTTATTAAATTGGATTAATTGATAGGATTAATGTACATGTACATATGTATGTGTGTGGTGTTGTACACAACTCATAAGTTAACTGAAGCTTAATGAGCTCTTGCAGACGTAAGCATGTTAACTGAGTCGACGACTGACATTCCTACGAGTTTGTATCACACCAAAGGCAACGTTCCACAAAATAAAGTGCTCCCTCATTTGATATACATGTAGGAGATTACCTATGACTCTTAGTAGTTTTCGACCAAAATAGTAACAAAGAGAACCTACCAGAAGACACTAACTACTGAAGTAGTGATTATTTATTATAAGGAAGTGGAAGTATTTATACTGGCTTATTAATTACTCTTAACATAATTAACCTCTGATTTTAGAGACACTGATACCTTCAATCCCTTAGATCTAGCTAAAAGTACAAATACTAAGTAGTGATGGATTTTAACACTAATAAATATTATTGTACCATATTTATTTTTAAAATTATATTTATTAAAAAAAATTATTAATGTTGGACAGGACAAGAATGTAACACAATTATTATTTATAACTTAATTAATTATTAATGTCATTATTTTTAGGAGCTTTATTTTGAGGAATACGATGAGATATGTGTCATGTTTGCGTCTATCCTGAGCTTTTGGGACTTTTATAGCGAATCATCAATCAACGATGATGGAAAAGAGTGCCTGAGACTGCTCAACAAAATAATATCAGATTTTGATGAAGTAAAAACATAAATAGAGATAGAGTGAGGGAGGGAGAGAAGGATAAAAAAGACAAAGGGAAAATGGGCCAAGAGGGCGTGAATTACTATTATTGTATTGATTAATTTTGTTTAGGTATTGAATAAGCCAAAGTTTAGCAGCGTTGAAAAGATAAAGACGATCGGTTCTACTTACATGGCAGCCACTGGACTCAATCAAAGGAAAGTAAGCACCTTTACCAGTACATTAAAATGCATGTACATTTAATCAAGAATACTTATGTGTACTCTTGATTACTTGATTTAATTTAGATTGCATATAAATGACTGGATTTTAACGGGGCTCCTGTATATTGTACTTACAATAATAGTTATATATTGTATATATTTAGGTTGACACTAATAATAAGACTAGTAAGAATCATCCTGTGGTTCATTTGTGTTTGTTTGCTGTTGAACTGATCAAGAAACTGGACCTCATCAACAGGCACTCTTTCAATGACTTTCAACTAAGAATAGGTGAGAGAGAGCACACACTATAGTGTATGGCCAGTTTTCTGTATACCGTAGGTCGGGATATATTCGCGGCTGCAATTATTCGCGGTCATAAAAAATTCAATTAAAAACCATGGAAACTGTTAGAGCGTTGCTATGACAATAAGACCACGTGTTTAGTGTTCAGCTATTCATCTGTTCTTTAGCAGCTATAGTGGAGCCATTCACCAATAGCGAGTCCTTCTCTATCTGTTAACTTCTTGTATGGACCGCTACCTCAGAGCTCTTTCAGCCTCTTTGCTGCAAATTGTTGCTGATTCTCGTGCTGGTGATAATAAACCACGCCCAAGTCAATGAACACTAACTAGAATGTTTGGAGAGTCCCAAAATACGGCGAGGCATTAGTTCTGAAAAGAACCGGTAAAGCAGCTCCAAAGAGCCCAAGGCTTAGTGACACAAGAAGAACAACAGCTTAAGAACACTGCAGCAAGGTGCTTTTCTTCACTATCGCGCCGTTTTCAATTATAATAACACCTTGGTTTCTATGGTTTTTAATTGAAATTTTTTTATGACCGCTAATAATTGCAGCCGCAAATATATCCCAACCTACGGTAATTACAAATCAATCACTGATTTACTGTGGGTGTCATCCATATAACATTTTGTATTAAAACTTTTTGAGTGTATATATACTCTATGTAGATATTATTGTGTCACTGCCTGTTATTGTGTACTAGTACATTGGATTGTAGTTCTCACTGTCAACAGTTGATATGATTAGGGCTGGCTATAGGTTTAATAAGCATAAGTATGTGAATCAGTGATTTATATGCTAACTAGTGTACATTGATTTAATTGAATAATCTTTTTAGTTTGACTGGTGTCACATAACTAGTTATAGGGTTTGTAATTATCATAACTAATTTCTAGTAGATTAATTCCAATGCGATTTGTGTGTATTATTACATTAGGTATTAATCATGGACCGGTTGTTGCTGGAGTGATTGGTGCTCACAAGCCACAGTATGATATATGGGGCAATACTGTGAATGTAGCTAGCAGAATCGACTCCACTGGTAAACCTGGAAGAATACAAGTAAGGAAGGAATATATGCTAGTACTAGTTTGTAAAGAGGAGAGAAAGAATCAGTGATAAAGAAAGGGAAGATAAGAGATGGAAAGATAGAAGCGTAACTTGTACTACAGTGTGTGGGTGTATCAAAGGCACCGCCACGAGTTTATATAGTGTAGATCACAGCCCTTAGTTAGAAGCCATCATCTAACTGCCAATTCTGGTAGCTAGACGACAGTGCCTATCATACACCCACACACTGTAGTACAAACCAGATAAACTACAGCTGTTTCGTGTTACTGGATATACAATCAGATGTTAGTTGATTTAGAAGCCTTGACTTCGCCTCGGCTTCTAAATCAACTAACATCCTCGGCTTCTAAATCAACTAACATCCTCGTGTATATCCAGTAACCCTCAACATCTGTCGTTTATCTATAACAAAGACGACATTTACGTAGTAGAAGAGCTACCTTATCTAATCAATATTTTGTATACTTGTAATCTTGTTATGACCAGACATGGTATCATCTCTTGTATATATGTCCAGCCTCGTAGTAGATTATTGGTTGTACTATACAATTATACATGATATTGCACTAGCTTCATGTTTACTTCACAGGTCACAGAGCAAACTGGAGCCATCCTTCGCGATGCCGGCTTTGAGCTAGAAGAGCAAGGCAAGGTATTCGTCAAAGGGAAAGGAGAAATGACAACATTCTATGTCATTGGAACTGACAAAGGAAGAATTATAAAAGATCAACAATAATGATAATAATAGTAATAATGATATATTCTAATTGACTACTGAATCACATATCAAGCATATGAGTCCTTATGCTTTTCTCTCCTGAGTTTTAATCAGCTATTGCTAATAATAGTATTAAGTACATAATATTTGTTTATTATTGTTATTATTATTATGTTGTTGTTGTTGTTCAGATGTACATGACAAGTTAGTTTTTTCCTTTCTCTCTCTCTCTTTTTTGTTCTTTTTCACTCACTCTCCCTCCCTCCCTTGTACACATTTAAAAGTTATATTCAAGAGTACCAACAATTATAATTTTTTCCTTATTTTATTGAATGCACTCTAAAGCCATAATTATGATATTTATACTTTTGTAATGTATTACTCTTAAAACTGGGATCATGTAGGATGGATTGTCCTGCATTCAATAGTGATTATAGATCTATACTTAGTGTGCATTCATGTCTGTACACAGCATGATATGACTTGCTTTGCTTGCTTTGCTGTAGTGACCTAGTCTTGCTAGCCAGACTCTAATTTACCGGTATTATTTGGTAAATTAGAGTCTGGCTAGTGAGACTAGTAGTGACCCTAAAAGGTCACTGGCTCACCTAATTGCTGTAATGTAATTATACATTGACTTAATATTCTAAAACTCTAAATTGGAGTTTTAGAAGATTAAGTCAAGTGTAATTACATTACTAGATTTGTTGCATTTAAATGTTTTTTAGTATCTTAATATTCAAAAACTGTCAATCACTATGTGGGTGGGCAGTTAATTTCCTTTCTGATCAGTAAACAGATGCAATACAAGTAAAGTTCTCTTGTGATGCACTAGAGACCTTCCTTAGTTTGTTAATCATTGTTTGGATGCTACTGTGCATCATTTTGATTTAATAATTAAGATAGTCAAATCAACTCCTAGTACGTAATTACAGTCATTCCTCATTCTTGATTTAGCTGAATCAAGATCTTGTATAGCTAAATCATGTGACTGTGTGCGTGACTGATTACTAGTGTAATTAGATCATAGCTGTGGTATAGGTCATATTGGATCATTAGTCACTTGTCATACTGTTCACTAATTTGAGTCATGCCTTGCCTAAAATAGCTAAGCCCTGCCCACGAATGTACCATTAAGTATAAAAAGAGAGATTGTACCCTTATTTATCACAGTTCCATCATGATTACTCTAATTTCTGCCGTGATTTTTTGTTTCTTGACCTCAGCCTTGGCCCAGCAAACTTGCTCTACTGAAGGTCAGTTCACTGCTGCTGCTGGCTACTATGTATTCTCGTGGTCATTGCAATCAAATGGAATGTATGTTGACTGCAATGTCTCTGTGAATACAGCAAATAACACATGGGTTGCAGTTGGATTCTCTGAAAATCAAATCATGGTAAATTAAATATTATAATGAAGCTAATTCAGTATTTTAGTTGATGTGCATGGTGCAATGTTTACTGTAGTTGTAGAATCAAAGTTACTTTGTTCAACTAAACAGAAAGTATATCAACTATTTTTTGCTTTTCTTATTAGCCTGATACTGATGTCATTATTGGTGCTAATGATGGAACTGACGAATTTGTAGATGACAGGTGAGGAGCAGCGGGCTATAATGGGCTATGCTAAATATGTATGATTATGATTATATTATAGGTGGAATGGTGCAGACCGAAGAGCTGGACCATCACTTGATCCTATGCAGAATATTATGGATACTTCAACAATTAGGGATGGCAATAGGCTTACTATTATGTTCACCAGACCACTTGTCAGTCCTGATACTAGTGGTAGAGATGAAAATCTTGATGTATGCCGTTATGTCCTTTGGGCTTTTGGAGGTACAACCACCTTTGAGAATGGTGATGTAACTGCTCTTGGGGGCCATTCTAATAGAGGTGTCTTTCCAAATCAGCTTTGCCTATGTGCAACACCAACACCAACAGAGACACCAACACCAACAGAGACACCAACATCTAGTGCTGCTTCAGTTGCAAATGTCGCAGTTCTTACTTTTATATTTATCTTTATTGCTGCAATTTTTTGAACTAACTAGAATAGATAAGTATGTAGTGTCATGTGATTATCCATGATTTTTGTTTGATTTTATTAGTTAATACTTTTGCTAAATTTAATGTTTTGTTAAAGTTAAGAACCAAGATGTGCATAATGCCATAGATATGCTAAGAGCTTTTGCAGCAAAGCATCGGCGAGACTAGATCTAATTAATTAGTATTATTTCTCCGCCTACAAGTCCACGTGATGTAACATGTTGTAATGTACTCTCTTCGTTCAATGTCAAGAGCCCGTGCTGCTCCTAGTAGTACGAGTAAAAGACCAAAGGAGACCCAAAAGGATGAAGAAGAGGAGGAGGAAGATGATAACAAAGTGGTAAAGACCGTTATTAGGAAAAGTGAGTGAGTACTGGGTGTGACATTAGGGCGTGCCTGGCTGGCCTGATCAAACTAGTTGGGTTGCAATACTCAACTTAAGCTGGGCACCTACTAGGCAACTATGTTGGAAATGGTCCTGGCAACTTGTAGTCCAATTTTTGCCGCTGTCGCAACTTGTTGGCCCAATGTTGGCAACATGGGAACTATTAGTCTCGCGTAGCCAGACCCATCCCCCTTTTTGACATTTGGACAAATGTCAAAAAGGGGGATGGGTCTGGCTACGCGAGACTAGGGAACTATATGGTACCCCACATCACATGTAGCAAGCCTAATGGATGCCCAGCTTAATATCTTGCTTGATAATGTATATAAGGGATTGCAGACATTTAGTGTATTGTATTATATAGAGAGAGTCAGTGATCCTCCTCCTGTGAAGAGAGAAAAGCCAGAAGAGAGACACACGGGGCAAGTTAAACTAAAGAAATGCTGTTGTAGGCAGAATGTGTCCATGTTTATATGATGCATCAATGATATTTTAATGTTACGTGCACTTATGAAATTAGATTAATTGATAGGATTAATGTACATGTACATATGTATGTGTGTGGTGTTGTACACAACTCATAAGTTAACTGAAGTGTAATGAGCTATAGACGTAGGCATGTAAAAGGAGTGGATGACTGACATTCCTACGAGTTTGTATCCCACCAAAAGCAACATTCCACAAAATAAAGTGCTCCCTCATTTGATATAGGAGATTACATATGACTCTTAGTAGTTTTTGACCAAAATAGAACAGGAGAGTAATAAAGAGAACCCACCAGAAGACACTAACTACTGAAGTAGTGATTATTTATTATAAGGAGGTGGAGGTATTTATGGCATCAATACTGAGAGCTGTTTGTCCTGTATAATCCCTATTATACCATGTACAATAAAATAAAAAATAGTAATAGTTTGTACCATATAGACACCCCTTGTCTCTCTTCTATCCTGTCTCTTTTGACCAGTGTCATTAGTTCAGGCCTTCAGGGGTGTCAGAATAGCTGTCAATTTGTGCTAGCATTCAAAATTCTTTGTATTTTAAGGTTTCTCATCTGATGCATCCTTTGCACTCACATTGCTAATGACTTGTTACAGAAATATCATTATTAAAGCAAGCATCAATTAGTCTCCCTTTGAGAATCAGTTGGCACTAATAGCAGTAACTATGAAAAGGATATAACAGATAATTCCTGTTGATTGATGGAATATATTAAATGAAAAATACATACACTTTATTAGGAAGCTACAGCATATGTATGTACACATACACATACATGTACCTTGCTTTATAATGATCTCACTACTAATAAACTATAGCCCTTTGAAACTCCATAAGTGTGTCTCATTCTTATCAATAGTAGTACTGTTTACTTGCATCTATTTACTATGTAGTGGTCAGATAAGGGAAGCTGGTTTGCCTTATTGGGAGCCTCTCAATTGGAGAGAGCAGTTTGAGAATATTAAGATAATGAGGTCCTCTCGTGATGCACCAGTGGATGACGTAGGAGCAGCTTCACTCCCGGAATCTAAACTACCTCATGTACGTGTATGCATGATAATTCTATTAATGTTGTTATTATTATTATTGATACACATTATTGGGCTAGTTCTAGCCTGCCCCTTATGAAGGAATGCAATTATTAATTTTGATTGTAATGCTGATCCTCATTTATTTTGTATATGTTAGTTTGTGGGTGAATGTCTCTGAAAAAAATGCTAACGTTTATATTCATTGAGCAATGAGAGTTTGACATTTACATGTAAATGGTACTGATGTTCACAAAATGAATAGATTCTCTAATGCAAGTATATTTCTCCCATCCCTACGTGTCACATGGTTTAGTGGTTTCTATTATGTATCCCGAATAAGAATGAGTAGTAGACCATTCATTATCAGTACTACAACACTTTATTAAATTTGGCGATAAATTTGATTTGATGGTTGAGATAATCATCTCCATGTTTATATTAATTGTTTGTGATATGTTGGCTATCTTCCTTCTCATATATGGCTAGACGCCAGAACCATAGACCTTGCATGACTCTGTGGTTACTAGCAGTACAATCAATTGATTATAGAGAATGTCAATATTTGATAGCCTTATGGTATATAATATTATATTTATGTATATGAATTGTTTACAGTCGTTGGTCATCTCACAAACTGTGACTAATTTGTGTCACATCTGGCATGAGCATGCAGACCAAGCTAGTCTCTAATTGGCTGTCATTGAATACCCAGGATCATTAATTATTGTTTTTTGTAGGGTTTCCCATGCAGTTTTGTTTTGTGTTGCTTTACAGTCATAAGTACCTTAAGCCTACTATTATTTGCGTCTAATAATTTTAGCGAAATCAGCAAAAGTCATGTTTAGCCTTACTAATTATAGCGTTTCTAACCAAATTAACTATAAATAATAACCGTTATAATGAATAATAATTATTTTGGCGTCTATTTAATTTAGCGGTTTAAAGCTCTCGCTAATATAGCTAAATTTAGTAGACGCTAAAAATAGTAGGCTTAAGGTAATATTATTATTAATTCATGTTTATTTATTTCAAAGGTAAAACGTTTTGAGGTTCTTGTGTCTCTTATGCTTTCCAGTCAGACTAAGGATGGTGTCACAGCTAAAGCAATGTCTAATCTCCAAGAGTACGGGCTCACCATTGAAGGATTGATAGACATCAAGCAAGACAAACTGGAACAGCTTATATTTCCAGTCGGATTCTACAGAGTAATAATAATAATAATAATAATAATAATAATAATAATAATAATAATAATAATGGCAACAATAGTGCTCCCACTTTTGTTATAATAATAATAATAGTTAATTATAATAACAATATTTATCATTAGCTTATTCATGTAGAGAAAAGCACAATATCTAAAGAAGACTGCTCAGATTTTAAAGGAAAAGCATAACGGTGATATACCGGAGTCTCTTGAAGGACTTGTGAGCAGGACTTAACATGTCACTAATGAATAGACTCGTATTTCATGTGTAGATGGCACTCCCTGGCGTTGGACCAAAGATGGCTCACCTATGTATGGACATAGCATGGGGAAATGTGACTGGAATTGGTGTAGATACACACGTACACAGAATTGCAAATCGTTTGAAGTGGGTCAAAAAACCAACCAAGACCCCGGAGGATACAAGAAAGGGACTGGAGGAGTGGCTGCCTCAGTTAGTGATGCATTTATTATGTGCAGTTATTATGTTAATGATATTGTAGGTCTGAATGGAGCTCTGCTAATTTGCTTCTGGTCGGTTTTGGTCAACAGATTTGTCTCCCACTACGCCCGAAATGCAGTGAATGTCTAAACAAGTCGATATGTCCTTCAAGTCTCTCTAAAAAATAATCATGTTAACTGCTCATCAGTAATAACCAATTATTGCTTAATACCAATTATGACACTAGCCATGCATTATTTCTACATAGATAAAAAGTAATCATTTGTAAAAAGTAATCATTATTACTCACGGTGATAAATGCTACGTATTTAGCAACTCCGCCCATAAACGTCGCTCATATAACATGGAGGTGCGTATTCCGTGTAAGGACATTTCACACTTCACCCACCATGATTGCTCTGATTTCTGCTGTGATTTTTTGTTTCTTGACTGCAGCTTCAGCCCAGGATTGCTCTCGCGAGGGTCAGTTCACTGATAGTGCTGGCTCCTACGTTTTCACCTGGTCAGTCCAGTCAAATTTTGATTATGTTGACTGCACTGTCCAAGTGAATACAGCAGCTAACAGATGGGTTGCAGTTGGATTTTCTGAGGATCGATTAATGGTAAATTATTATAAGAACCGGGGTAATTTTATGTGTTGAGTCAGTTGTGGACTTTCAAAAATTGCTTCAACTATAATTCTTTTCCTTTCTCATTATAGCCTGATACTGATGTCATTATTGGGGCTGATGATGGAACTAACCGGTTTGTACAAGACAGGTGAGGAGCATCCATTATAGGCTATGCTAAATGTTTATTATTATGATTATTATAGGTGGAATGGTCAAAGCCGGGTAGCTGGACCATCACTTGATCCTATGCAGAATATTATGGATACTTCAACAACAAGGAGTGGCGATAGGCTTACTATTAGTTTTACCAAACCACTTATCAGTCCTGATATTAGTGGTAGAGATGAAAATCTTACTGAATGCCGTAATGTTCTTTGGGCTTTTGGAGGTACAACCACCTTTGAGAATGGCAATGTAACTGCTCTTGGGGGCCATTCTAATAGAGGTGTCTTTCAAAATCAGCTTTGCCTGTGCACAAGTGAGTCAAAGTATAAGGTTATACAGGGTATATGTGTTGAATTCTGTTTGCAGGTGGAGCAAGCGTTGCAGCTGTTGTTTCTTTGGCCATGATGATTGTAGCAGTACTCTTGGCTGCTGGGGGTAGTATCTTTTAATTTTTCGTAATATTTTAAGCCTGCAGTTGCTTCATCACGACAATGCTGCATACACACGGAAACAATTAGTTTTTAGTTTAAGTTTTGTTTTAACAACTGTAGAATTTTCAAATAATAAATTAATAATAAAATTAATTTGAATTGTTTAACATGTTAGCCTTCAGTTGTACTATGTGGTACATGCACAATCATATGCGAGTTATGCATGCAATCATGTGTGAGTTGACAGCAAAAAATGGCTCCTACATTGCACTAGCACTATTATAGGCAGAAGCATATGCTGCAGTGAGAAGGGGTAGGGATCCAAATAATCTTGAAATAATTAATTATCGCATAAGTGGCTCACACGTAATTTTCCACGCCCACAATGCGTATATAAATGGCGCTGCAAAGAGATACGTTCACTCAGTCATCCAGCAACCATGCAAGGTCTATTAGTTTTAGCCTTTTTGACAGTTTTTTTCGTAGCAACCAATGCTTTGGTTAGCAACTGCACTTGTAAAGGGGAACTGTCTATGGGAACATATTCCGTGTCATGGATGATACGTGATAATAATCGTTCTCTTGTAGACTTCAATGTGTCTGTTAACACTGATGCGAACACTTGGGTTGCTGTTGGCTTTTCAGAAGACAGATTTATGGTATGCATAAAATTTTAACTATTGTTGATTTTTCTATACTACACAGCCAATCACTGATGTTGCTATTGGAGCTGACAATGGGACAGATAGTTTTGTTGAGGACAGGTTTGTAGAATACAAAAATTTCTTGGTTTATTTATGTATTCTAGATGGAATAATGGTACTCGTTCTGTTGGACCAATATATGATACAGAACAAAATTTTATTTACACATCAACTAGTAGATATAATGATATGCTCACAATCTCCTTTACACGACCTATTGATAGTCCTGATGATACACAAGACCTTGACTTGACTCAGTGCCGATATGTCCTTTGGGCATATGGAGGGAGTGTGAGCATGTTTCCTTCTATGATGAGTGATGAAGCTGCTTCTGGTTTGACACGACATACAATGCGTGGTGTCTTTTCTAAACAAATTTGCCTCTGCCCTGCAAGTCAGTCATGAGATATAGTTTTCTGTGCATGCAGCATGTTGACCCATTGATAATATATTTTCTAGCTTATAGTACACTGCATGCTTTGTGCATATAACTATAGGCTTACAATACATTTCATTTCATTATAGATGAGACATGTCCAACAGCAGCTCCACCAAGCACAGAAGCACCTACATCTAGTGCTTTCTCAGTTGCAAATTTTGCAATCATCACCTTTATTTTTATCTTAATTGCTGCAATTTTTTGAATTGCCTGACTAAATTGAAATTAACTTTAATACATAGCTAGCTGCTAGATATTTATGGATTTTGTTTCGTATTTTTGTTGATTTTTTTTCATTAAAATAATAGATTTCATCCGCATTTCAAACTAATACAATCTACAGTCTTAAATGCCTAGTATGGCACTTGTAGCCTTTTATGGCCCTTGCAGCCTTGTATGGCCCTTGTAGCCTTGTATGGCCCTGGCGCATGGCTCATCATGGTTTTGTAGCATCTATGGGCTCATGATTGATCGATTGAAGACACGTATAGTTAATAACTGAATCACGCATGCTCAGTCGTAAAATATAAGCACGTGTGAACTGTGAAAGGCTTCTTTTCAGACAAGATGGGTCACACAAATGTATGGAATAGTCATCCTAAGAAATATGGACAAGGATCAAGGCAGTGGTATGAATATAAAGAGGGGCAGATCTATTATAAATGTTGAATTTTTAATTTTGGGGTTAATTCTTTCGTTTGATAGTCAGTTTCTACTTGTGGGGAAGGGAGCCCTATATGCTTACTTAGCCTTACTATTTACTTATCCCAGTGAATATGCTGGTTTGTGTAGAGTTTTAAACTACCAATGCTGTAGCTTGTAATTTAACGAGTTTAAAGGTGGCCATAGTAGAATGTGTAATCTGCCTTTTGCCAAACTTTATTTGTTGTTTCTATCGTCTTGTTTGTAGCCGTCGTTGTAAGAATAGTCACGGCCTCATTCGTAAATATGGTCTGAATTTGTGTAGAAGATGTTTCAGGGAGCATGCTGAAGACATTGGGTTTATGAAGGTGAGTATACCATATTTGGTATTGGTAGTATGTGTGGTTGGCTTGCTGCCAGTGTGTCTGTTGACTCTGTTCCATTATGTGTGGCTGCATTGTGGGTTGTAGCTACTCCATTTGATAATTGATACGTTACTCCATTTGATAATTGATACGTTATTTTTTATGGTAGTAATTATAAGCTGTTGCTTTGACATATTATCCTCTTTCTACTCCCTTGCCACTTATTTGTGCCTGATCTTCATTGCAATGGCTTTCCATTTTTAAGGACATCGTGTTGTGTGTTATTATTGAAGCACGAGATGCTACTCCATGAACATCTCTTCTTTTTTCTTTACAGATGAGATAAAGATTACAAGTTTCAAATGGAAATAAGAAACAATTGACTAATAAGCTTTTGTTATAATTATTGATTTTACACAGTTAAGAATTAAGCAGTTAAGAATTAAACAGTTACAGTTAAGAATTACACAGTTTAAAAGAATTATTAGTGAAGTGTTTAATGGGTGCCAGGGTGTGGTAACTGATAAGGTGGGTGCTATACTTGGATGTCTGCCTTGCCAACTTTGAAGTACTACAATGGCTTTCCTCTTTCTCCTGCAGTGGATGCTAATTGGGTGGCTGAGCTTATTGAAGGTGGATTTCAGTTATACTCTGATGATGTGTTAATAGTTACATATCCAAAGTCTGGGACAACATGGACTCAACAAGTAGTGTCACTGATAAGAGGCTTACCCAGAGGACAGGAAGAAACCCATGTTACCAATAGTATCCCATGGCTAGAAAAATCAAAAGATGTGACACTGGTAAGCTACATAATTATTATTATCCTTTTTGTAAAGTTAAAGCAATCAATTATAATATATAGATCTATGTGTAGCTGTATGTTAGAATTTTAAAATGAATATTTTTAAATTCTAATACTTGAAATACTGTTGTTAATTGTTTACTATTATTAATGTTTACATAGAGTCTGCCATCTCCTCGTTCCTTTAAATGCCACTTGCCATATCACATGGTTGCTAGGGGAACTCCTGCTGATTCTGTTGCCAAATATATTTATGTTATTCGGAATCCTAAAGATGTGGCCGTGTCCTTCTATCATCACACGAAACGTTACAATGACTCCACGTACCATTTCACTGGTGACTGGAATGATTACTTCGAGCTTTTTCTAAAAGGAGAAGTTGACTTTGGGTCATGGTTTGATCATGTTTTAGGATGGTTAGCACACAAAGGTATGTCAATAATGCAGCAATAAAGTTTATTACATCTGTCATAATACACATAAAGGTACATAGGCGGTGGAACCAGGGGAGCTAAAGCCCCCTAGCTTTCACAAAAGGGGGGCTTAGCCCCCCCCCCCCCAGTTGATCAGTAATAAAACAATTATATCAGACTTATTAGCAATGGTAACTGGAGTAACTGAGCCTTTGAATGTAAAAACAGCCTTTTAGCTAGTAACTACAGGCTTAGTTCTGCTTCGGGTGTTGAGTCGATCACAGCACCATAACCACCATTTTCAATATGAAATATTGAAGGAAACACCCACTTTGCGATGCTAAAAGTGGGTGTGGTCAAAATCGTGGCACACTTCGTGCACCCTCAGCCCCCCTTCTCTGACATTCGTTCCACCGCCACTGCAAAGGTATGTCAATAACGCAGCACTTTTGAATTCCATAATACGTCTATCATAATATTTATATTATTTTAATTATTATTGACTATAGATGCTGAGAATATTTTATTTTTAAAGTATGAAGACATGAAGGCTGATCTTAGAGGAACTGTGAAGTCTATATCACAGTTCATGGGCTACAGTCTCGATGAGTCAGTCATTGATAGAATAACTGAACAGAGCACATTCGAGAACATGAGATCTGACCCTTCAGCAAACCCTGACTCTCTCTCATCAATAAAGGCTAAGATCACAAAAAACTCTACTCCATTCCTACGTAAAGGGATCGTTGGTGATTGGAAGAACCACTTCAGTGATGAGCAATCAGCAAGACTTGATGCAGAGTATGCTAAAAGAATGGCAGGCAGTGGACTAGAATTAAGATACGAATGAAATTTTTTTAAGGATTGTGAAAATAATAAATTTATTTTAAATAATTGTTTTTTAACTGGAGGTATTACTGGATACTCCTAACTTGATAGTATCAGTAGGACCATATTGAGCATACTCTGTCCATGAGCCCTAAAAGAGACAGTATTAAATGCTAATAGTAGCATCTGTTCTTACATCATAGACTGGTATTTCTTTACCCAATAGATAAGCAGCAAATGCTATCCAGCAGGCAGTTATTCCACTGCCACAGGTAGCAATGATTGGCTTATTAATATCAACACCAGCTTTAAGAAACTCTATTAACACAGTATGTACATAATAACATGTAAAACAGAGCTGCATATACTGTACCTTGTTCAATAGTATTTTTACTGGCGAATGTTTTACTATTCTTATCAAAGAGGTTATAAAAAGGTAAATTGATGGAGCCTATCATGTGACCACTGCAGAGTCCGGGGCGGGGCTCGGGTGCAACACCATCAAATCTTTCATTGCTCCTAGCATCCACAACCTATACAGATAATATTAATAAAGTATGACACTAAAGCCAAGCATATACTTGGCAACATGTTGCTTACAAGATCAAAATAACCACAAATGTTGCCAGCAACATGTTGCCAGTGTATGCCTGGCTCAAAAAACAATGCTATACCGGTATACTGTAATTCTTCATGATAAATAATTACCTGTATGTCTCCATCTCTGATTGCTTTCTCCACATCCTTCATGCTCCTAATGATGTGAGATTGTATCTTGGCATGATATGACAGCTTCTTTGTGTCTGGGACTGTGCTTTCCTCTACTGGTAAACCATCAGACAACCATCTTGGCAATCCACCATCAAGGATAGATACATTCTTATGCCCAAATGCCTATAAGATATAAATTAGTAAATTGGATGTACAAGCATTGGGAGGCTTACTTTAAACATCCACCACAGCCTTGCAGCTGAAAACATTCCAAATGTTTCATTGTTATCATAAATGATCACATGACTATCGTTTGATATGCCTAACTGTATATCAGAGATGCATAATATATCAAGTTCTATGAGGAAAGGTTTGTGCATGATGGCATGTACAAGTAGAGCACATGCAAAGCATGCACTCTCATAGAGTGTAGCTTTTGAGCCAATAACTTCATTGTACATTATAATTATTAGAGCAACCATAATTTTTTCTCAAAAATCAAATTTTAACTGGAATCAGTTCAAATTTCATCACAACATAAAGACATGTATAATATGTATTAGAAAAAATTAATGGAGAATTTTCTCTCTTTGATTCTTGACAAAATTTGGCTAAATAAAATACAGGGACTTTGGCCCAATTTTGGAGCAGCTTTAAAAATTCATAAAAAATCCAATTTTGATCGGAGTCAGCTCAAACTTTCTATGCAACTTAAGTACATGTATATGCATCAGAAGAAATTATAGAAATGACAAATTTTCTCCTTTTCATTTTTGATGAAATTCAGCTAAAGCTCCTGTACTATAGTACAGGGACATTGGCCTGATTTTGGAGCAACTTAAAAAATTCATAAAAAATCCAATTTTAATTAAAATCAGCTCAAACTTACTACATACCGTATAGCTGGTTTATTTCGTGTGGAATTAATTTTCGTGCAGGCTCAAATCCACTAAAATTAATTCCACTAAATTTTATTATAACCAATTAAATATTAACAAAAATTTAGCAAGGCACTAAAATTAATTCTAATGAAAATTTAAGCAGCAAAAATTTGAGGCCACGAAATAAACCAGCTATACGGTAACTTAAGTACATGTATATGCACTAGAAAAAATTATAAAACTGAAAAATTCTTTTCTTTTCATTTTTAGCAAAATTCACTGTACTAGGACTTGTGTTTTGTTGAAAACCATGGCCAACTTTGCATACCTTTCCAACATGATGACTGAACTGGTTTGCTGATGGAAGCATATGAGGTAATTCATTATTCTGATCTGACAATTCATCAATGTCAATGAACACAGCCTCTCCTATCCTTCTCTCCTTATACTCTTCCAATGCGCTCCGTCCTCCTAATGATCCTAGTGCATAATAAAGGGATGGTTTGGTTGAACATTTAATTTTGTGATTGGGAGATTATTAAGAAAACCTCAGTATAAAAGACACAGTAATGAAACTGCCAAATTAGGCAGCTTGATTATTTGCCTACAAAAGCTCTTTATTATGTTAACAATAAAGAAGTCTAAAACAATAATTAATTTTTATTGGGGGTGTGGACTAATCATGTCAAAAACTTAATGGCTGAATCAATTTGCTGATCATTCCTGGATATACATGTAATAGAAGCATTAGATTGATCTGCCAGCATCGAGGCCACCATGGATAATCATTGATATTATATATAATAGGGTCAGGCCCGCCTGACTAGTATAATTACATATATATAATGTGAATTGATCACGGTACTTTTGAGTCGGACGATACAGACTAATAGTAATTCTCTCTTTCTAACTGATTACATGATAATGGACTCACCATCAACTATTCTCAGACTGGCTTTTATTCCATTGAGGAGACGCTCTCGTAGCCAAACCGTCGACACGAGTGGAGATACCGCCATGTTATAAGTAGGCGGTGGCTTATTATTATCTAGACGCCATGTTTTGTGGGTGTGGTCACTTTGTTACCTTGACAACCACTTATAATAAATAATAAGGGAAGCTCAGGCCCAGCTGAAACTTTGTAAAAAAAGAGAGAAAAAGATGAGTACTGGTGGAAAAGGGAAAGCAAAAGGAGGAGGGAAAGGCCAGAAAGACAAGCAGCAGCAATTGCAGGATAAATCAAAGGTTGGTACAGTTGTACTTGTACAGTGTATAACACATGTAAAAATGATAATGATAATTTTCTCATTATATGTAGCCTGCTCTTCAGAATCCTAGTGTCCGTCGTATTTCACAGAGTTATATTGGTAGCCGTACACAATTGGACTCGAAGGGACGCCTTCATGCTCCATCAAGAGGACCCAGGAGAAGAGTAAGATAGAGAGGGAGAGAGTCTATACCAATCTATATATATGTACTATTGTGTGTTACTGTGTTGTGTAGGATGATGATATTAGAGAAGGTGATGAAGGTCATGATGAATGGATGACTGCTCCACAGCTAGTCAAGCCTGACGATCAACTTGAGCTGAGTGAACAGGTACTGGTGAATCTTTCATGTACAAAATAATATTAAAATTTTTATCAGTATTGAGAAATAAGCATTTTCTAGTCAAATTCATGGTTATTTTGCTGTAGGAGTTGAAGGAGGAGTTTACTCGTGTATTAACAGCTAATAATCCACATGCTCCATCAAACATCATCAGGTTTAGTCACAAGGAGCAATCCTTTAAACCTATTGTATCCATTGATCAAATGGCCATCCATTTCACACTGGACAGGTACTGATAATTCATACTATAATGTATATCAATGATAATGATTTAGAGATTTGTAGTTATAATGTTTTATTAATTTTAGTCTTATTATTATAATGGATACTTCCCCCCTCTCTCTCTTTCTCTCTCAGTAACCTCCTTCATAAAGATTCTGATGAAGCACAGAGACAGCTCTCCAAACAAGAAGGTGGTGATGGTAAGTGATGAGAGTCTAATAATGATCACTTACTTTAATATTTCAGA